>NC_142803.1:9077391-9279891 GCF_049724085.1 Artemia sp. Qi Xiang Cuo
TACTGGAAGGATTCCCATGACAGCCCTGATTCCATGGGAGCCAGCAGATGTTAGTTACGACACAGGGAGGACTAAGAGATGCAGGTGTTACGTCAGTGTTTACTTTTGGGAAGACACACCCCTGCAATGCGACAAGTGCCCTGTTTTAAATAGTGAGTTGTTGTGTAATAGAGGATGACGCAATCTTGCGAAACCTTGCTTCACTATTAGAAAAACCTAAGATTCTCCTTAAAAAAAACTGAGTGGGCTCCTTACGCCCAAGAATTTCCTTAAAAGCCTTCTATCTCTTTAAAAAACCTGCATTTTTACTTAAAAACCAGTGAGGGCTCCCCTACTCCCAAGAATTTCCATAAAAACCTTATTTCTTCTTTAAAAACCTAAGATTCTTCTTTAAAGGGTTTAAGGGTTCCATTACCCCCAAGAATTTCCTTAAAAACCCTGTTTTCTCTTTACAAAACCTACATTTCTATTTAAAACCTGTAAGGGTTTGTTTACCCCCCAGAATTTCCCTAAAAACCTATAATTCCATTTAAAAAACCTACATTTTCATTTAAAAGCTGTGAGCGATTCTCTAGCCCCAAGATTCCTCCTAAAAACGTACATCATCCTAAGATTTTCCTTATAAACCCCTTTTTATCTTTAAAAACCTAAGATTCTCCTTTAAAAAACCAGTGAGGCTTCCTTTACCCCCAAGAATTTTACTAAGAGCCTACATTTCTATTTAAAAACCTATGAGGATTCCTTTTCCCCCTAGAATCACCCTAAAAACCTACATTTCCATTTCAAAATTAGTGAGGATTCCCTTACCTCCCACCAATTCCACTAAAAACCTACATTTCCAATTAAAAATCAGTGAGGGTTCCTCTAACTCCAAGAATTTTCCTAAAAACCTTCTTTTTTCTTTAAAAAACCTACATTTCCTTTTAAAAACCCAAGAGGTCTCCATTACGCAATGATTCTTCTTAAAGATGTAATCAAATAGATATAAAACAAGAATTTTATTCGAAAAACTACTCCATTGTCAAATCGACTATCACAACTGTTTTCAAATATTCTACATCTTGCTCTATCACTCTAATATTATTATTATCGTAATTCTCGACTATTCCTATGTTTCTCAGAGGGTGGAGATCATCTAGCAAACGCTCATCATCCTCGATGCATACCAACCCCCTGGATAACTGCACACAAAGTTATCTGATGTATACGAAAGTCCATCATCAGTATAATATACCTCACGCACCTTATCCACCTCCTCAGCTGAATTTACACAAAGGAAGAACTCTTCAGACTCCTTGGTCCCCCACTCATTCCTAATGCTCGGCCCTTCTTGGACATAGTCGGGAGTCTCCTAATAACATAAATAAAATTAATGTTATATTTAAAAAAACTCAAAACAATACAGTGGTATTTTAAAAGCGCCAAAGACAAAACCCTCCCCCAATTAATCTTCATTTTTTTAAGCCCTTTGAATAGACGTTTCTTTGTTTCAAAGGAGGTGTCCAAAACGTCCTGTGCTCTGTTAAGGACAAAACCAGAGGTAAAACTGTTTTTTGTTATATATTTAATTGAGTTGATTCAAAATGTGTCTTACTATGGCTTAGACGAAACCTAAAGAAAATTTTTTTTTTTTATTTTCTATTCAAACGTACTGTTTGGACAGAAACTATGAAAATATATTTCTTTAATTCAAAGGTGAGATGCAAAGTATACTCTAAGAAAAGTTTATTTTACTCAGTTTTGCACAAAACTCGATTGACATAGGTTATGTTAATTCAAATCTTTATTTCAAAATATAACGTCCCCTTTTTTCCAAAAAATCCGACAAATATCTGTTTCTTTTTTATTCAAATGTATGTTTTAAAATATGTTCCATTCTGTTTGGTACAAAGCCTGATGTAAATGCGTTTCTTTTGATTCAAATTTTTGCTTCAAAATATGTGTTATCCTCAGTTTGCACTAAACCCTACGAATATACCTTTCTTTGCTTCAAAGGAGGGGTCCAAAACATTTTATGCTCTGGTATGGACAAAACTAGAGGAAAAACTGTTTTTTTTTATATTCAATTGACTTGGTTCAAAATTTGTCTTAGTATGGTTTAGACAAAACCTAAAGAAAATACATTTTTTTATTCAAACATTCTGTTTGGCACAAAAACTATGAAAATACATTTGCATAATTCAAAGGGGGATCCAAAATATACTCTAAGAAAAGTGTGTTTTACTCTGTTTTGTCTGATATTCGATGGACATAGGTTTCGTCAATTAAAATCTGCACTTCAAAATGAGCTGTTCCCCTACTTTCCACAAAGCCAAAAGTAAATATATGGTTCTTTTGATTCAAATGTGTTGTTTAAAATATTTTTATTCTGTTTGCCACATAACCTGATGAAAATGCGTTTCTTTTGATTCGAATTTTTGCTTCAAATGTGTGTTGTCTTTGGTTTGCACTAAGCCCTATGAATATACCGTTCTTTTTTTCAAAGGACGGCTCCCAAGCACCCTATGCTCTGGTATGGACCAAACCGGAGGAAAAGCTGTTTATTTTTTTTTATTCAATTGACTTGGTTCAGAATGGGTTTGGACTTGGTTCATTGACTTGGTTCAAGCTCTGATTTGGACGAAACCTGAAGAAAATACATTTCTTTTTTTTGTTCACATGTTCCGTTTGACACAAAAACTATGAAAATATATTTCTTTAAATCAAATTTGGAATACCAAATATACTCTAAGAAAAGTGTGTTTTACTCTGTTTGCACGAAATTCGATGGACATAGGTTCCGTTAATTCAAATCCGCATTTCAAAATATGCCATTCCCTATTTTCCCCAAAGCCCAAAAACACATACGTTTCTTTTGATTCAAATGTGTGGTAAAAATATTTTTCATTCTGTTTGGGACAAAACCTAGTGAAAATACATTTCTTTTGATTAAAATGTAGGCATCCAAAATGTTTTGTACATATTTTCGCACGAGACTTGGTAAAACATACCCCCGAAAAGTAGAAATAATGCTACATATTATAAGTGCACCATAAGAGTCACATGCACAAGTACCATATAAGTCTGATAATGCATTTTATAATACGCAGGTTCCGATAGTGACTAAATAAAAAGGGAAAGGATTGCTATGAGGCGCTCAATAGAGCGGTAAAAAAAAGTGCGCAAAATGGAAATAGAGTTGGTAATACCAATGCCCCCATTCTACCTATTCATGAAGGAAAAACCCCTCGTGAATACAATCACCACTACAGCATTGAAGTAAAAACACTCAAGTTACGTCAAATTTGACATTCATCTGTGCATTCATGTTAGTGTGCATAGCTTCGAATTCAAAGCCAACTAACATAACCTAGCACGTTGCATTATGCTTTTATATAAAACCAGTGTATTTATCTAGTAATATTTAAACTCGATCACCTGGATGCTTGGAGCCCCAGTTAAATTTCTTTCTAGGGTGCAAAATTCAGAATCGAATTATAGCTTTTTCTCTTCTTGAGAAAATTCAGAAGTGACGTAGAGCTTCTTCTCTTCTTCGGAAAAATTCAGAATCGAATATTTTTTTTTTTCACTTCTTTGAGAAAATTTAGAAGTGACGTAGAACTTTTTCTCTTCTATGGGGGGAATCTCAGAACTGAAGTATAACTTTTTCCTCTTCTTTGGGACAATTCGCTTGAAACCTATGACTTAGCATATTTTGTATTCACTGAGATTTTTCATATTTGGAGAACATATTATAAAACGTAAAAAAAACTTTCGCAAACAAAATTAGAAACTGTCTTGGTACTAATGCTTTCACCTTTCTTGAATTTTTCAGTTTCTCCCTGAATTTTATCCAAGAAATGTGGAGTCTTTGATATCTTGCCAAAATTAAGCATTTAATAATCATGTTAATGTCCGTATATTTTTGTGCTTTAGAATTCAGGGAGATTTTTCAGATTCGGAGAAAATATTTTAAAACTTGAAAAGAACTTTTGCGGACAAAATTGAAAACTGTCTCGGTACAAGTACTTTCACCAACCTTGAAGTTTTCAGAGTTCCCCCCTGAATTATAATAAAGAAATGTGGGGTCATGGAGATCTTACTAAAAATTAATTTTTTAATTTTCGTTTTAATGTCCGTGTATTTTTGAACTCTAGTATTCACGGAGGGTTTTAGATTCGGAGAAAATATTATAAAACTTAAAAAGAAGTAATGCGGACAAAATTGGAAACTGTCTTGGTACTAGTGCTTTCACGTTCCTTGAATTTTTCAGAGTTTCCCTCTGAAATTTATTAAAGAAATGAAGGGTCATGGAGGTCTTGCATCAAAAACTAATTTTCATGTTAATATCCGTATATTTTTAAAATCTAGTATTCACGGAGTTTTTTCAGATATGGAGAAAATATCATAAAACTTAAAAAGAGCTTTCGCGAACTAAATTGGAAACTGTATTGGTACTAATACTTTCATCTTCCTTGAATTTTCAGAGTTTCTCCCTGAATTTTATTAAAGATATGTGGGTCTTGGACATCTTGCCAAAAATCAATTATTTAATTTTCGTGTTAACATTAATATATTTTTGAACTTTAGTATTCATGGAAATTTTTGTGTTCGCTATAATAGACATGTACACAATATGGGATGTGGGCGATATAAAATATTGTTTTTGGCAATGGAGTATGCTAAAAAAAGCTAAAAGTAACAGCGTCAATAGATCCAATTGGTGTCAGTATGTCCTAGTGAATTGACATGACTTTACTTCCCGACTGTGTTCTGTATATTACACAAGTACCATTTAAGTAGCGTTGTCAATTTAGAAAGCTGATACTAATAAAGATGCAGATGCCAAGAAAAGAATTTTAATAAAGAAATTCAGAACAATCCTTACAAATCCTTACAAATCAATTAGTGAGACGATTATGAGTATGTACCATCAAGGACTGCAACCACCAAGGTCCTCTCTCCCAACCTCCAAGCCCCCCCCCCAAACTCCAACTTTTTGGGCCCATCACCCCATTTCTTATACTTTTTCAAGTTTATTTTTTGAACTTTTTTTTATTTTTTAACATGATAATTTCATTTCAACTTTTTTACATGTCCTAAAATGACATAAAACATACTTAAAGCATAAAAAATTCACTTTTAAGCTAGATTTCTTAACGTATGTAGATGTTTGTTGTCTGAAACCTATGATTTGGGGTGTTTGGTTTACTATTTTAGACTTTTCTTAGCTAGGTTTCTTAACCTTTCATAGATGTGTGTATTGCATGAAACTCATGATTTGAAATGTGTAGTTTGCTATTCTGGACTTTTCTGAGCTAGATTTCCTAACCATTCATAGGTGTATGTCTGGTTTTATTAATAATATTTGATTTTCTATTAAAGTTGGGTTTTAATTTTCAGAAATAAGAACATCCATGTTCAAAATACATCCGATTTTATAAATAATATTTGATTTCTTTTAATAATTGGGTAAATTTTTTGCACATTTTTTAAATAGAGTAGGGTTTTAGTTTTAAGAAATATGAACAACCCAGTTTAAGTATTTCTGATTTTATTAATAACATTTTCTTAGCTAGATTTCTTAAACTTTCGTAGATGTGTGGCATGAAACTCATGACTTGGGATGTCTAGTTTGCTATTTTGGACTGTTTTCTGAGCTATATTTCCTAACCTTTCGTAGGTGTATGTCTGGTTTTATTAATAATATTTGATTTTCTAATAAAGTTGGTTTTTAATTTTCAGAAATAAGAACAACCATGTTTAAAATACATCGGATTTTATTAATAATATTTGATTTCTTTTAAAAACTGGGTGCATTTTCGCATTTTTTTTAATAAAGTTGGGTTTTTGTTTTCAGAAATATGAACATCCCAGTTTAAAAAACATCTGATTTTTTTAATAACACTGATTTTTTAAATCAAGTTGTTTTTGATCCAACCCCTTATTGGATACATTTTTGCATATTTTTCTAATATAGTGAGGTTTAGTTTTCAGAAATATGCACATCCCATTTTAAAATACATCTGATTTTATTAACAACATATGATTTTTTAATAAAGCTGGATTTTAATTTTCAGAAATATGAACATCACAGTTTAATAAATATCCGATTTTATTAATAACTTAGATTTTTTTTAATAAAGTTGGTTTTTATCCAAGACCTCATTGGGTACATTTTTGCATATTTTTAATAAAGTGAGGTTTTAGTTTTCAGAAATATAGACATCCCAGTTTTAAATACATCTGATTTTATTAATAACAATTCATTTTTTCTTAATAAATATTGGATTTTAATTTTTGGAAATATGGACACCACAATTTAAAAACAGCTGATTTCATTAAAAACATCGATTTTTTTAATAAAGTTGGGGTTTGTTTTCATTGAAATGCACCTTTTCAATATAATTTTCTTGTTTAAAATTCATCTATTATTAAAATGATTTGATTATTATTCTCGTATGTAATAGTCAATCTGCTGGATATGGTTTACCCTTTACTAACATTTTAACGAGGGGGGGCCATATGCACCTTTTCAGTATAATTTTCTTGTCTAAAATTCATCAATTATTGAAATGTTTTTCATATTGTTCTCGTGTGTAATAGTCAATCTGGTGAATATGGTTTACCCTTTACTAACATTTTTCCAAGGAGGGCCACCACTGTTTATCAATATTAAACTATTAAGAAGGCTATTTTTTCTTTGAAATATACCTTTTCAATATAATTTTTGTGTCTAAAATTCATCTATTATTAAAATGATTCGAATATTGTTCTCGTATGTAATAGTCAATCTGGTGGATATGGTTTATCCTTTGCTAACATTTTTCAAGGGGGGACACCACTGTTTATCGACATTAAAGTATTAAGAAGGGTATATTTTCTTTGAAATACACCGTTACATTGTAATTTTATTGTCTAAAGTTATTCTATTATTAAAATGAGCAGAGTATTATTCTTGTATGTAATAGCCAATCTGGTAAATATGATTTACCTCTTACTAAAATTTTTTCCAGCGAAACCTCAACCTCCAAGGGGCCCCCTCTTTCCATCTTTTTGGACCCCCCCCCCCCTTACGCATTTCTTTATATTTTTTAGAAGTTTATTTTTTTTTAACATGACAATTTTATTTCAACTTTTTTTACATGTCTTAGAATGACATAAAACATACTTAAAGAATAAAAAATTTACATTGAAACTAGATTTATTAACGTTTGTAGATGTGTGTTGTCTGAAACTTACGATTTGGGGTGCTGGGCTTACTATTTTGCACTTTTCTGACCTAGATTTCATAGCCTGTCATAGGTGTGTGTTGTCTGAAATCTATTATTTGGGATGTTTGGTTTACTATTTTAGACTTTTCTTAGCTAGGTTTCTTAACCTTTCGTAGGTGTGTATTGCATGAAACTCATGATTGGGAATGTCTAGTTTTCTATTTTGGACTTTTCTGAGCTAGATTTCCTAACCGTTCGTAGGTGTATGTCTGGTTTTATTGATAATATTTGATTTTCTAATAAAGTTGAGTTTTAGTTTTCAGAAATAAGAACTTCTATGTTTAAAATACATCTGATTTCATTAACAATATTTGAATTCCTTTTAATAATTGGGAATACATTTTTGAATTTTTTTTAATAAAGTTGGGTTTTAGTTTTCAGAAATATGAACATCACAGTTTAAAATACATTCGATTTTAATAAGAACATTTTCTTAGACAGGTTTCTTGATCTTCCACTTGTATAAGCTTATTGTAACTCTTGATTCAGAATATATAATTTGCTTTTGCGGACTTTTATGAGCTACAATTCCTACCCTTTTGTAGGTTTATGTCTAGTTTTATTAATAATATTTGATTTTCTAATAAAGTTGGGCTTTAGTTTTCAGAAATATGAGCATCCCTGTTTTTAATTTTCAGAAATAAGAACATTCATGTTTAAAATACATCTGATTTTATTAATAATATTTGATTTCCTTTAATAATTGGGTACAATTTTGCATATTTTTTTAATAAAGTTGGGTTTTAGTTTTCAGAAATATGAACATCCCAGTTTAAAAAACATCTGATTTTATTAATAACACTGATTTTTTTTAATAAAGTTGTTTTTGATCCAACCCCTCATTGGATACATTTTTGCATATTTTTTTTAATAAATTGAAGTTTTAGTTTTCAGAAATATGCACATCCCAGTTTAAAATACATCTTATTTTATTAACAACATATGATTTTTTTAATAAAGCTGGATTTTAATTTTCAGAAATATGAACATCACAGTTTAATAAACATCTGATTTTATTAATAACTTAGATTTTTTTAATAAAGTTTGTTTTTATCCAAGACCTCATTGGGAACATTTTTGCATATTTTTAATAAAGTGAGGTTTTAGTTTTCAGAAATAGGGAAATCCCAGTTTAAAATACATTTGATTTTATTAATAACAATTCATTTTTTCTTAATAAAGTTGGATTTTAATTTTCAGAAATATAAACACCACAACTTAAAAACAGCTGATTTTATTAAAAACATCGACTTTTTTAATAAAGTTGGGGTTTGTTTTCATTTAAATGCACCTTTTCAATATAATTTTCGTGTCTAAAATTCATCTATTATTAAAATGATTTGATCATTATTCTCGTATGTAATAGTCAATCTGCTGGATATGGTTTACCCTTTACTAACATTTTTACGAGGGGGGGGCCAAATGCACCTTTTCAATATAATTTTCGTGTCTAAAATTCATTCATTATTGAAATGTTTTGAATATTGTTCTCGTATGTAATAGTCAATCTGGTGAATATGGTTTACCCTTAACTAACATTTTTCCAAGGAGGGCCACCACTGTTTATCAGCATTAAACTATTAAGAAGAATATTTTCTTTGAAATATACCTTTTCAATATAATTTTTGTGTCTAAAATTCATCTATTATTAAAATGATTCGAATATTGTTCTCGTATGTAATAGTCAATCTGGTGGATATGGTTTATCCTTTGCTAACATTTTTCAAGGGGGGCCACCATTGTTTATCGACATTAAATTATTAAGATGGCTATATTTTCTTTGAAATACACCTCTACATTATAATTTTTGTGTATAAAATTCATTTATTATTAAAATTATCTGAATATTGGTCTCGTATGTAATAGCCAATTTGGTGTATATGGATTACCCTTTACTAACATTTTTTCCAGTGAATCCACAACCTCCAAGGGGCCCCCTCTTTCCATCTTTTTGGACCCCCTCCCCATTTCTCTATATATTGTTTGAAAGTTTATTTTTTTTAACATGATACTTTTATTTCAACTTTTTTGCATGTCTTAGAATGACAAAAAACATACTTAAAGCATAAAAAATTCACATTTAAACGAGATTTCTTAACGTTTGTAAATGTGTGTTGTCTGAAACCTATGATTTGAGGTGCTGGGTTTACTATCTCGCACTTTTCTGACCTAGGTTTCATAGCCTTTCATAGATGTGTGTTGTCTGAAATCTATGATTTGGGATATTTGGTTTACTATTTTAGACTTTTCTTAGCTAGGTTTCATAACCTTTCTTAGGTGTGTATTGCATGAAACTCATGATTTGGAATGTCTAGTTTGCTATTTTGGACTTCTCTGGGCTTAATTTCCTAACCTTTCGTAGGTGTATGTCTGGTTTTATTAATAATATTTGATTTTCTAATAAAGTGGGGCTTTGGTTTTCAGAAATATGAACATCCCTGTTTTTAATTTTCAGAAATATGAACATCCATGTTTAAAATACATCTGATTTTATTAGTAATATTTGATTTCCTTTAATAATTGGGTACAATTTTGCATATTTTTTTAATAAAGTTGGGTTTTAGTTTTCAGAAATATGAACATCCCAGTTTAAAATACATCTGATTTTATTAATAAAATTTTCTTAGCTAGGTTTCTTGACCTTTCGTAGATGTGTGTTGCATGAAACTCATGATTTGGGATATCTAGTTTGCTATTTTGGACTTTTCTGAGCTAAATTTCCTAGCCTTTCGTAGGTGTATGCGATCACCTACGTGATTTTACGTTTCCGATCACTGTGCTATTGTGATCCGTGCAGCTATTAGTTGTTGTCGTCAAGGAGCTCGTGTGACTGGAGTTAAACAGCCTATAATTGATGAGAAAGCTATATATAAATATAGGACTAAACTTACTAATGAGTCATTTGAATGCCTTGATGGTACTGATTGTGTTAATGATAAATTTTGTAAATGGAATGATAAACTGATTCAGATGTTATATGAAAGTCTAGAGTTAAAAAAAAGCGTATACGTTATGATGTTGCAAAGAAACCATGGATATTGAAAGCGCTACTTAAACCTATGGATAAAAGACAAGAGCTGTATGAAAAGTCTACTAAAACTGGATCTCAATCAGATAAAGATATTTATAAAAGTTATAATAGAAATCTTAACACCCTTCTAAGACAGGCTAAAAAGCTCTACTTTGTAAATAAGTTTAAAGAAGCAGAAGGCAATCCTGCGAAAACGTGGAGAATCATCAAGTTGGTAGTAAACCCTCGTGCTGCCCCGACTATCCCTGACATTCCTGATGCTCACTTGGATAATCAAGTTGCTAATATAATGTGTGCACATTTTACTGATATTGGTAGGAGTGTATCTGATAGTGTTGCGCAGTCACCCAGTGATGGCTCTTATAATGATTTTCTCGATGAGGCAGCTGAAGTCTCTATATTCTTAAGACCAGTGACTCTTGCAGAGCTTGAGACGACGGTGAAGTCAATGAAAAATTCAGCAGCTGGGTCGGATTTTTTCAGTGTTAGAATTCTTCGTTCAGTTTTTTCTATTATTTCAGGTCATTTGTTGTATTTGATTAATTCATGTTTTAAGAGTGGAGTTTACCCGGATTGTTTGAAAATTGCTCATTTTGTACCCCTGTTTAAGAGTGGTGATAAGAATGACATGAATAATTACAGACCAATATCAATGCTCCCAATAATATCACGTCTGTTTGAAAAACTGATTTATGTAAGAATGGTGGATTTTTTAAATAAAAATTCTTATTTTCACCCTACTCAGTTTGGATTTCGACATGGGATGTCAACAGAGCAAGCTTTGCTTTTTTTAACAACATTTGTCGATGATTCGTTGGATGCGGGGTTGAAACTTGCGTCTATATTTCTGGATATTATGAACGCATTCGACTCTGTTGACCATAGTATATTATTATCAAAATTAGAGCATGCCGGTATTCGTGGTAATTTTCATAGTTTGATTTTGTCTTTTTTGAGTGGAAAGAAACAGTGTGTTGGGGTTGGGAGTGTTCATTCTGATTATATGAATGTGGGATGTGGAGTATCCCGGGGTTCTGTGCTTGGACCCTTGTTGTTTTTAATCTATATTAATGATTTGAATGCGTGTCTTAAAAGGATATTTAGTCATGTGAGACCTGCATCTAGAAGGTCAAAGATGATATTGCCTAGCTTCGCTGAAGACACACAGTTTTCTGTGGCAGCTGTGACTGAGGCAGATTTATTTCTGCTTTTAAATACAGGAATGAGTTGTATTGAAAAATGGATGCGTGTAAATAAATTATGTTTGAATCATAGTAAAAGTAAATTTATTCTATATGGAAGAAGTATTAATTATTATCCTTGGATCAATGGTATTCAACTAGAAAGTGGATATCTCCAGAGACATAGTTATGTTCAATATCTTGGTGTCCAAGTTGACGAGTGTCTTATGTTTAAACCTCATATTGAATCACTGTGTACAAAAATTGCCAGGAACGTTGGAATGCTGCGGAAACTGAAACATTTTTTCCTTCCTAAAATTTTAAGAATGCTGTATTTCTCGCTGGTTCATCCGTATTTGTTATATTGTGTAAGTGTTTGGTCAGCGACATTTATTACTTATCTACTGCCACTGAGGGTTCTACAAAATAATGCTGTTCGTGTTTTATCTGGAATGCGAGGTTCTGACTCGGTTCAAAGGCAATACGACGGTATTAAGATTATGCCACTTTTTAGCTTAGTTAAGTTTTACACGGTATTATTCATGTTTAAAAGTTTTAATAACCTGCTACCTGCATGTTTCTCGATTGCATTTACCGAAGCTAAACACAGGTATGAGACAAGAAATGCCCATTCAATACAAACCCCGTTCCCTGTAACAACAAGGTCTACATTTTCTATCCGTTTTTATGGCCCGGCTGTCTGGAACAAACTTCCCGAGGAGGTAAAAAATAAGTCAGATCTGGATGATTTTCGAATTTCCTTCAGAGTAAGCTGTTTTTATCAATGTGGAAGATTTTAGTGGTTGTGTGTAGACAATGATTGGTTGAATGTTGTTGGTGAGATGATTGTTTGGGTTTTGAATGGATGAGTGATTTATTTCCCTATTTTTATTTATTTTTTTTCTCCTCTATTTTTGTGAATGTTGTGAGTTGTGTTGCGTTGTTTGCGTGGATGGTTCTCAAGTTCCCATTTTTTTTGTTGGAGGGGTGGGAGAGGGAGGCGAGAGAAGATATTTATTTGTTTTTGGGTTGGACCCTTTTTGGGTTATATTAGGGTCCGAGGAAATAAATGATATTAATAGAAAATATTTTTTAAAGTGTTTTTCTTTTTTTTTTCGGGTTTTGTCCGGCATGCAGTAATGCATTGTATTGTGTTTTTTTAAATGAGATGTTTGTTTATTTATTTATTGTAACCCGCTTATAAATAAAAAAAAGATATGCCTGGTTTTATTAATAATATTTGATTTTCTAATAAAGTTTCGTTTTAATTTTCAGAAATAAGAACATCCATGTTTAAAATACATCCGATTTTATTAATAATATTCGATTTCTTTTAATAATTGGGTACATTTTTGCATGTTTTTTTTTTAATAAAATTGGGTTTTAGTTTTCAGAAATATGAACAGCCCAGTTTAAAATACATTTGATTTTAGTCATAATATTTTCTTAGCTAGGTTTCTTAACCTTTCGTAGGTGTATGTATGGTTTTATTAATAATATTTTATTTTATAATAAAGTTGGTTTCTAATTTTCTAAAATAAGAACATCCATGTTTAAAATTACATCTGATTTTATTAATAATATTTCATTTTCTTTTAATAATTGAGTACATTTTGCATATTTTTTGATAAACTTGGGCTTTAATTTTCAGAAATATGAACATTCTCAATTTAAAATACATTTGACTTTATTAATAATATTTTCTTAGCTAAGTTTCTTAACCTTTCGTAGATGTGTGTTACATGAAAATCATGATTTGGGATCTTTAGTTTGCTATTTTGGACTTTTCTGAGCTTATTTCCTAACCTTTCGTAAGTGTATATCTGGTTTTATTAATACTATTTCATTTTCTAATTAAGTTGGGTTTTAATTTTTATAAATAAGAAAATCCATTTTTAAAATACATCGGATTTTATTAATAATATTTTCTTAGCTAGGTTTCTTAGCCTGTCATAGGACTCTGTTGTCTGAAATCTATGAGTTGGGATGTTTGGTTTACTATTTTAGACTTTTCTTAGCTAGGTTTTTTAACCTTTCGTAGATGTGTGTTGCATGAATCTCATGATTTGAGGTGTCTAGTTGGCTATTTTGGACATTTCTGAGCTAGATTTCCTAACCTTTCATAGGTGTATGTCTGGTTTTATTAATAATACTTGATTTTCTAATAAAGTTGGGTTTTATTTTTCAGAAATAAGAGCATCCATGTTTAAAATACATATGATTTTAATAATAATGTTTGATTTCTTTTAATAATAGGGTAAATTTTTGCATATTTTTTTAATAAAGTTGGGTTTTAGTTTTCAGAAATATGAGTGGTCTTTTCTGAGCTAAAATTCCTAACCTTTCGTAGGTGTATGTATGGTTTTATTACTAATATTGGATTTTCAAATTAAGTTGGGTTTTAATTTTGAGAAATAAGCACATCCAAGTTTAAAATAAATCTGATTTTATTAATAATATTTGATTTTGTTTAATAAGTGGATAATTTTTTGTATATTTTTTAATAAAGTTGGGTTTTAGTTTTCAGAAATAGGAACATCCCGGTTTAAAATACATATAATTTTATTAATAACATTTTCTTAGATAGGTTTCTTAACCTTTCGTAGATGTCTGTTGCATGAAACTCATAATTTAGGATGTCTAGTTTTCCATTTTGAACTTTTCTGAGCTAGATTTCATAACCTTTCGTAGGTGTATGTCTGGTTTTATTAATAATACTTGATTTTCTAATAAAGTTGGGTTTTAATTTTCAGAAATAAGAACACCCATGTTTAAAATACATCTGATTTCATTAATAATATTTTTTTTTAATAGTTGTGTACATCTTTACATATTTTTTTAATAAAGTTGGATTTTAGTTTTCAGAAATATGATCACCCCACTTTAAAATACATTTGATTTTATTAATAACATTTTCTTAGCTAGGTTTCTTAACCTTTCGTAGATGTGTGTTGAATGAAACTCATGATTTGGGATGTCTAGTTTGCTATTTTGGACTTTTTTTAGCTAGATATCCTAAGCTTTCATAGGTGTATGTCTGGCTTTATTAATAATATTTGATTTTCTAATAAAGTTGCGTTTTAATTTTCAGAAATAAGAACATCCATGTTCAAAATACATCTGATTTTATTAAAAATATTTGATTTCTTTTAATAATTGGGTATATTTTTTGCATATTTTAGTAAAGTTTTGTTTTAGTTTTCAGAGAACATCCCAGTTTAAAATACATCTGATTTTATTAATAATATTTTCTTAGCTAGGTTTCTTAACCTTTCGTAGATGTGTGTTGCATGAAACTCATGATTTGGGATGTCTAGTTTGCCATTTCGGACTTTTTTTCTGAGCTAGATTTCCTAACCTTTCGTAGGTGTATGTCTTGTTTTATTAAAAATATTTGATTTTTTAATAAAGTTGGCTTTTAACTTTCAGAAATAAGAACAACCATGTTTAAAATACATAAGATTTTATTTATAATATTTTATTTCTTTTAATAATTGGGTACATTTTTGCATTTTTTAAATAAAGTTGGGTTTTAGTTTTCAGAATTATGAACATCCGAGTTTAAAAAACATCTGATTTTACTAATAACATTGATTTTTTTTTTTAATAAAGTTTGGTTTGATTCAACCCATCATTGGATACATTTTTGCATAATTTTTAATAAATTGAGGTTTTAGTTTTCAAAAATATGTAAATTCCAGTTTAAAATACATCTGATTTTATATACAACATATGATTTTTTTAATAAAGCTGGATTTTAATTTTCAGATATATGAACATCACAGTTTAAAAAACATCTGATTTTAATAATAACATAGAATTTTTAAAAAAAATTTGGGTTTGATCTAAAGACCTCATTGGGTACATTTTTGCATATTTTTTAATAAAGTGAGGTTTTAGTTTTCATAAATATGCATATCCCAGTTTAAAATACATCTGATTTTATTAATAACAGTTGATTTTTTTTAATAAAGCTGGATTTTAATTTTCATAAATATGAACATCACAGTTTAATAAAATCTGATTTTATTGATAACATTGATTTTATTAAATAAAATTGGGTTTGTTTTCACTGAAATGCACCTTTTCAATATAATTTTCGTGTCTAAAATCCATCTATTATTAAATGTCAAGTTGTAATATCCCTCGTCGAGCAGTTGTAATATCCCTCGTCGATCGTGCCCTAAATATTTGTTCTGATTCCCACATCACAGCAGAATTAAACTTTATCAAGGACATACTTTTTGGAAATGGGTATCCTATGTTATTTATTAATAGTGTAATTAACTGTAGACTGAAAAGACATTCCCGTAAAATTAATGATAGTTTACCAAGTGAGGTGTCTGACAAGCCCTTAAACATAATTTACCTCCCCTATATCCCAAAAATCACTACAAATCTTAAAAAAGTTTGCACAAAAAATAATCTGTATGTAGTATTCACAAATAATTTTAGAATCATAAATTTTCTAAATTCTGGTAAAGATAAAACTCCAGTTACTCGCCAAAGAGGGGTCTATCAAATACCATGCGATTGTGGCAAATACTATATAGGTAGAACACACCAGAATTTAGAAAAGCGCATACCACAGCACAAAGATGATATAGTCAAAGCTCTAAATTCTAATATTTCCACTGTTTCATCTGATTCTGCATTAGGCAGCCATATTTTTGAAAATCCCAACCACAATATACTTTTTGATGAATCTGTTCTTATTAGCAATGACCTAGGCATAAAGCAGGTAGTCCGAGAATCAATTGAAATCAAACTTAAGATTAATAATAATATTTCCTTAAATAGGGACATGGGGGAACATACACTAAATGCTCTATACACAAATTCAATTAAAAATGATCTTACAAAATATTTTAAAAAACCAATAGACATTAACACAGAACCAGTCACAAAAAGACCTTTGAGGTTAGCTGCCAAAAAGGCTGGATTAGCACTAAGAACGTGTTTTTAAATTCTTTTTCTTTCATCTCATTGAATCGCCTTGTTTTACCTTACTTTTTATCAGTCCTGGTTGAACTTCGCTGAAGTAATGATGCTAGGACTGCTTTGAAAAATTTTTTCACTTTTTTGGTTTTATTGGTCGCATGTTGTTGTGAGTCTTTTTTCTTTTATATATTTTTTGTATTGCTGAGGACGGCCCTTGGACATAGGGCCGAAATATTCATTCAAATTATCTCCACTGTCTTACAAAAGATTTCCCTTTTGTTCTTCGTACTTTTGTTGTTTGTCAGAAATATGAACATTATAATAAAATGTTATTAATAAAATCCGATGTATTTTAAACATGGATGGTCTTATTTCTGAAAATTAAAACCCGACTTTATTAGAAAATCAAATATTATTAATAAAACCAGACATACACCTATGAAAGGTTAGGAAATCTTGCTCAGAAAAGTCCACTCATAATTCTGAAAACTAATACCCAACTTTATTTTTAAAAACATGCAAAAATGTACCCAATTATTAAAGGAAATCAAAAATTATTATTAAAATCAGATGAATTTTAAACATGGATTCCTAAGGGAGGGGGGGGGGCTGGGAGGTTGGGAGAGACGACCGTGGTGGTTGAGGTCCTTGGTGGTTACAGTCCTTGATGGTTCATACTCATCATCGTCTCACTAGTTGATTTCTAAGGATTTCGAAGGATTGTTTTGAATTATTTTATTAAAATTCTTTTCTTGGCATCTATATCTTTATTAGTATCAACTTTGTATATTGACAACACTGCTTAAATGGTACTTGTGTAATATACAGAACACAGTCGGAAAGTAAAGCTAGGTTAATTAACAATGTCATCTTGATACCAATGGTTCTATTACTTCCAACTTTTTAGCATACTCCATTGCCAAAAACAATATTTATATCGCCCACATCCCATATTGCGTACATGTCTATTATAGCAACCACAGTGTTTCACCCCAAATATTTCCCCTAAAATGTCAATTAATCTCTGAAGTTTCCTTTTGTTCTGGCAACTGTGCCCAGATACATTTTAAATTCCTATGAAGACTTTTGATTTTTCTGTCATGAATTCTTACACAATCGAAGTACACAATAAGTTCAACGTAATTCATGTCTGTATTAATTACACATCACCCCTTAACCTCGAAGCGTAAACAATTTTTTACATAACAGGTACGTAAATTCATTGCTGAAATTTCCTGGGAGTCTGGTGATGTCACCTTGTTAGCCCAGTATTTCTAACCGTTGATTGGCCTAGAAAGAGGCACGTGATATTGTATAGTTAGCATTCTAGATCATTGGAGGTCATTGATCTTGTACTGGTTGATTCACTGATCGTGTTGCGTCACCCCTGAAAGCAGGTCAATGCCCATATATGGTGTTCCCCCTGGACTGGCACCCCATCTGGACTGGCACTATCACTAATACAGATTTAGATATAAAAACCTAAAAAGCAGTCATGCTTTACTTACTTATTCACATAAACGTAAAAATTTTCCGTGTGTTGGATTTTTTTTCCCAGTTAGGCTAATTTCTGATTTCTATTGTTTGTTTATAAGTAAAACTCGAAAATATACTGTCTTAGGGGACATTTCTTTAGTTTAAAATAATACCGTTTTAAGTGGTACGTATAAAATACTTTTAGATAGGCTGTGATCGAAACAAATAAAAGTAGTTTGCTCCAACTTTGCCCCCTTCCCCCAGCATCTCAAAAACTTTACAACAAAATTTTTATCTTTTTAAATATAATACTAGAATAAAGTAAAATTTATAAATAAAAGTTCAAATAAGGATAAAATCCTTTTAATAGACAGTGATGATGATAACAGTGATAGAAATTCACAAAAAATACCAGATATTTCGGTCACATATACACTGACCGTCATCAGTAGTAAAACTAAAATAAAACAATTTAAAACAAAAGTTTATATACTAAATCAAATAACACTACATATTGTTTAAATCTCTAATTCTTTTCAAAGCAAAGGCGGAAGCTATTCTCTTTGACCTTCTTGGATTCGGTTCATTAGCGTTTAATGATATAAAATTTGGAAAAAGGTCAACTACATTGGGTGAATTAAACTTTACTCTGTCAGATTTTCATAAATTACCATAGATAGAGTCCACCCCTAATTTACCTGTATGCCGATACAAAGCAATGTTGTTGAATATGATTTTATTTATTTCAAGAGTTTCACGAAAATTTTGCTTTAAACCCCGATTCCTAGAAATCAAAGAGACATTCTCGAACAAAATAAAATGGTCTGGAAAATTACAAATATTTACAATATTACAAATATATCACCCCTTCCCGCCCACCATTTCCCGGAACACATCCAATCAAAATTTTGAGATACCCATTTTGTTCAACGTAGTTGAAAGTTCAGTAGATTAGGTCTTGGAGAATGGCAAACCCCCACAGCCGTCAGGGCAACGGTTATAAGTTATGCCCTGGGGGCATATAAGGTTCTTATAGAATGCGTTGTCGGAGAAACTTCAAAAAGGGCTTATTCAACTGAAAATTGAAATGGCTAGTGCCTTTTTAAATAGTCGTAAGTGATTGGTAGGCAAATAACACCCCTTCCACGCCCACAATTTCCCCAAACACATCCAATCAAAATTTGAGATAACCATTTTGTTCAGCGTAGTTGATTTCCATATAGAAATTATGTTTTTAAGGAGGAAACTCCCCCATAGCCTTCAGGGCAAGGGTTGTAAGTTATGCCCTAGGGGCATATACGGTTTTTATAGAAAGCGTTGTCGTACAAACTTCGAAAAAACCTCATTCAATTGGAAATTCAAAGGGCTGGGGCCTTTTTTAATAGTTGAAAGTGATTAAAGGGCAACTAACCCCCCTCTCATAACTACCTTTTCCCCAAATATATCCAATCAAAATTTTTAGATAGCCATTTTGTTCAACGTAGTTGAAAGTTTTGGAAATTACGTCTATAAGGATGACAACCCCCACAGCCCTCAGGGCAAGGGTTGCAAGTTATGCCCTGGGGGCATATAAGTTTTTATAGAAAGCGTTATTGTAGAAACTTCAAAAAGGGTTCATTCAATTGGAAATTGAAATGGCTAGTGCCCTATTTAATAGTCGAAAGTGATTGAAAGGCAACTAACAGCCCTTCCACGCCCACCATTTCACCAAACACATCCAATAAAAATTATGAGATAGCCATTTTGTTCCGCGCAGTTTAAAGTTCAGGGAATTATACCTTTGAGCAGGACACTCCCCCTAGAGTCTTCAGGACAAGGGTTATAAGTTATGCCCTGGGATCACATAAGGTTTTTGTTGAAATCTTTGTCGTAAAAACTTGAAAAAGGGCTCATTCATTTGGAAATTGAAATGGCTAGTTCCCTTTTTAAGAGTCAAAAGTGATTGAAGGGCAACTAACCCCCCTCTCACGCCCACCTTTTCCCCAAACACATCTAATCAAAATTTTTAGATAGCAATTTTGTTCAACATAGTTGAAAGTTTTGGAAATTATTTCTTTAGTGATGAAAACCCCTCCCCCCCCAAAAAAAAGAAACCTCAGGGCAATGTTTGTAAGTTATGCCCTGGGATTATATAAGGTTTTTATAGAAAGCGATGTTGTAGAACCTTCAAAAAGGGCTCATTCATTTGGAAATTGAAATGGCTAGTGCCCTTTTTAAGAGTCAAAAGTGATTGAAGGGCAACTAACCCCCCCCCCCCCTCTCACGCCCACCATTTCCCCAAACAAATCCAATCAAATTTTTGAGATATCCATTTTGTTCAACGTAGTTGAAGGTTCTGGAAATTAGGTCTTTTAGTATGATAACCCCCTCAAAGCCCTTAGTACAAGGGTTGTAAGCTATGCCCTGGGGGTATATAAGGCTTATATAGAAATTTGTTGTGGAAATTTCAAAAAGGGCTTATTTGATTGGAAATTGAAAGGGCTTGAAATTAACCCCCCACTCACGCCCACCATTTTCCCAAACACATTCAATCAAAGTTTAGAGATAGCCATTTTGTTCAACGTAGTTGAAAGTTCTGAAAATTATGTATTTGAAAATGACAAACCCCCCAGACCCCCAGGGCAAAGATTTCAAGTTATGCCCTGGAGGCGTATAATGTTCTTAAAGATAGAGTTGTCGTAGAAACCTCAAGAGGGGGTCACTCAATTAGAATTTGAGAGAGCTAGTGCCCTTTTTAATAGTCGAAAGTGATTGGAGGGTAACTAACCCCCCTCTCACGCCCACCATGCCTCAAAACATATCCAATCAAAATATCCAGACAGCCATTTTGTCTGGTATGTGTATTTGTATTTGCTTTATGGATGCTAGTGTATGGTGCTAGTGTATCATCAGGCAAGCTAGCATTTGAGCCCTTGTTAGAGGGGTAATGTAACTCTGGATCTGAGTCAAACTAGTCTATGCTCTGGTCGATAGTACAGCTAATCAACACTGTTTAAAACTTATTCAAAAGCTTCACATAGATTTCTGCAAGTAATTGCTCAAATTATGTCTTTATTCCCACTAAGTGGTAGTTGTCGGGACTTTGAATCAATGGTTTTGATTTAAAAAGTGTCATCATGAATTGGGGTTGAGCTGGAGGGTGTTGAATTGAACGAGTACTCAGTTGAACAGTTTGAGTTGAATATGTTTTACATCAGCAGGGGTTTATTTTAACTTGAGTTAAGTTAAAGAGCAGTTAAACTAAATGGGTTGACTTGAATGGTGGTTGAATCGAATGGGGGTTGAGTGGAATCGGGGTATAATTAAATGGGGTTGAGATGGATGTCTTCGAGTTGCATGGTTTTAAGCTTAATGGATGCTGAGCTAAAATGAATTTAAGAAGAAAGGGGGAGCAAGCGTGGCCGGCTCAAGTTATAAGTAGTTCAATTATTTAAACATAATGCTTTTGTGATCGTTATGTTTAAATAATTACAAATAATTTTGTGATTGTTATGTTTAGAATAAGACCGAAAGTGCTGCCATTGTAAATGGCCAGCTCTCATCACATTTTCAAATTAGAAATGGTGTTCGGCAAGGCTGCGCTGCTGCTCCCGAACTCTTCAACTGTGTACTGGACCATGTTCTCAACAAAAAAGTGCTGGCGCATCTGTTTGACATCGATTTTGCTTGAAGAGTTCTGTCAGATGTCGACTTCGCTGACGTTGTTGCACTGGTATGCGAAAATCTCACTGGCATCAAAACTGCCCCTGGAAATGCTAGCATCTGCTGCAGGAAAACTTGGTTTAAATGCAAACTCGACCAAGACCAAAATATTACCTGTGGACAAGACATCATGCAGCCCCCTGACAACTATAGAAGTATGTGGCCAAGATGTTGAGATAGTCAAGCAGTTCACCTACCTTGGTTCAATTGTTTGCTCAGCCGGAAATCTATATGCAGAGATATCAGCAAGGGTGGCAAAGGCGAACGGTGTTTTCGGCCGAATTCTGAGAACAATATTTCACAAACCCCAGGTCAGCCATCTCACGAGAGCTCGTATCTACTCTGCCTTGGTAGCTACTGTCAAGTTGTACTCGTCAGAGACTTGGCCTTTGACACAGTCGCAGATGATGAAGGTAGATGCTGTCCAGACAAAACACCTCCGCAAAATTGAACACGTTAGGTGGCTCGACAGGGTACGAAACATAAACATCCTCCGGTACTTTAAATTACCACCCCTGTCCGAACAGCTTGAGTCCCGCTCGCTGCGTTGGTACGGTCAGCTACTTCACCTACCCGCTGAAACACCTTCCCGACTTATGTTTGACTTCAATCCAACTGCAAGGGGCTGGAAACGCCCCAGAGGTAGACCACGTATGAGGTGGGCGGATATCATCGGCGATCGACTCACAGTGTGGGGCATTGACCCCAGCGAAGTTCCTACGCTCGTTCAAAACAGGCCACTCTTGAGACGACTAACGGCACTGACGTCTGGTTCCCTCTACGCTGGCGACGCTGCCGAGCAAGAGCTTTAAGTCAAGTAAATAAGTCAAGTTTTTGTGATCGCAGTTTAAACAAAGTATAAAATATGCGTCCTAAAATAGAGCACAGAGTAGAATGGAATAAAGATTAATTGGAGTAAAACAGAAAACAGGGGATTACGGATCATGTTACCTTGGATAGGACATTTTGTAGCCGTTGTACCACTTTATTTTAAATCGGCCATTTTCAAATTTTGATCCGGTGTCATCTGGGCCTAAGGTGCCTGAAATGCTTTGAAACGATGGCTGTCCTGTAACTATTTTTGTCACTTATAAAGGTTACTACAACTTTTAATCTTCAATAAAATACTCTCCCCCCCTCTCAGGCGTTCTACTATTACCGTTTCTATATATGTCCGAACCCTTGAATTTTAATATTCAAAATATAATTAATTAAAATTTGTTTCATTTACTCAGTTTTGTTAATTATTATTTTTCTTTGTCCTAGTTTAGGAGTATGACCTCACAAACTTTGATTTTGATATGTGTATGTTCGGTTTTAGTGTTTTTATGTATAGGACATTATGTTCTATTGCTGCTTCTACTTCCAATCTCCCTGCGATAAGGACATCAGGGGAAAAGTATTTGTTTAGAATAATTTAAATAAAATGTTTTACACAAGGTTCTATATACGGTTTTACTTATGTTGAGTCCAAAGCCAACCTTGGTTGGATTTCTAAAATGTATGGACCGATTGAGTAACAGATTTGTAATAACAAAACTAACAAAAGCAAAATACCCAACAACAAGACAGTAACTTAGACAGGTAGATGATTGTTTACTTTCAGTGGAGTAAATCTTAGATGAAGGGGTTGTATCCCCCCCCCCAAACATCTAGATTTTTTACGGGGAAAAGATGAAAGATAATAAAAGATAAAAAGATATCTTTTACGAGGAAAAACAAGAAAGGCATGAAAATGTGTTTTTTGGGGTCACATTGAAATAATTGAAAGTACCCTTATTCTTTGAAAAGAATATCCTCACATCTAAGTCCTCATGAATTAAATTCATTGCTTAAATCACTTTCACTTTTTCTATGTTTAGCTTTTTACCCGATTAATTCATAATGCAGTAGTTCTGTACTTCCTTCTTTGTTAACACATTAAGCAGTAGATGGCATTCCAGACTGATTCAAGTCACAAAAATAGAGTTTTAACGTCAGCTTTACCTTGTTTTTGCTTCAGAAGATAAGAAAGTAACAGAAAATAGAAATTTTTGTTGTAAAGTAAATCTTTATTAATAAAATTAGTTATAAAAAATTAAAACTCTAGCCAATGGACAATAGAGTTCAATGTGTTAGCTCAATAAATACACAACTGTTCCAACTGGGGACTAACCTTCAAAAGACATTTTTTCAGGAGACAAAAGACATTTTTTTTTTCAAAAGACATTTTCTCAAACGTCAAAAGACATTTTTTTCAAAAGACATTATTCTTTTGAATTAGTTCAGGCAGATTAAATTTTATTTTGGGCGTGAAATTTAAACACAACTGCCTCCATGGTACACGGTTGAATTTAGTAAAATATATTGGGATTAAAAACTCTTTTTTCGGCTGCCTCCAAGAGATTTCTAATTTTAACAGGTGTACCAATTCCCAAAAAAAGGGGGACAGGGCAACCCGTTCGCCCGTAAAATTTGCCACCTGAACTTTAAGAAATGTCTCAATCATTAAAAGGAAAAAATTAAATAAAATTCTTAAGCGGACAAACAGTTTAAAAACTATTTTTATTCTAGCAAGGGTGTTCCTACTCAGAAAGGATACTTAAAATCTTTAAGAAGGAAATCAGATACAATTCTTAGAAGAGGCGTGTTTTTTTTTTCCAAAAAAATATCACAAGCTACAAATCCCAATTTTTCAGATTCATAACTGACAACGAAAAAATACAGTTAAACGGAAAATCGATTAATGCTAAGATTTAAACGGCCCCACGAAAACGCAACTCGTGTTAAAGTTAGTGTTTTTTGGGCTGAAAAAAAAAATCAGATTTCCTTACTATGTGATATGGGCAAACATGGCATCCGAAATCTAAGTTCATAGACTTAGTAACGAGAGATTCGTCTTCCGTGTAATTCTTTTTCTCTGTTGTCATTACTGTGTAAAGAGTAGTAGTAGCAGTACCAATAGAGCAGCTTTTTTTTTTAAAAAAAAAACACAAAAACATAATTAGCAACATACAAAATCTTAGCGCTTAAGGACATCTTCCTGAGCAAAAACATGAATAAATAGCAATTAATAGAACTGAGTAAATGAAACAAATTTCACTTAAGTTATTTTTAACATTAAGATTCAGGGAGACAGACAAATCTAGAAGAGATAATCGTAGAACATTTGGGAGAGGGGGGGCTATTTGATTGGACATTAAAAGTTGAAGTAACCCTTCTAAGTGATAAAACTCGTTAGAGGACAGGCAACCACCCTTTCGAGGCCTTTAGGATACGTCAGGCCCAGATGACATCAGATCAAAATTTTAATAAATAATTCATTGGAACCAGAGACTTCGATAGGCAGATTTTGTGCCTTGTTGAAACTGCGACCGCATAAATGTTGAGTTTACATAATTGAAGCACTGATAGCTTCAGCCTATAGCTTGCAATTTGAAACTAAGAAGTTCTGATTCAACTTGCCCAGCTTAAACCCTTACAAACCAGCTAGATGTAGCTGGATCTAGAAAGCAGTGACAACCCTGCTTGTCGTTAAATTTACCTTTCTCATGGCAAGGTGGAGTCACACCTTGTCATGCAAAACGCTGTATATAAACTTGATTAACACAGTTTCGGAACAGTTAACAATAGTAATGACGTGATTTTTATCTACTCTTATTTCTGTGGTACGTCACTTGTCTTTCTGAGCCCAAAAGTACCGAATAAAACAAAATTGTACCGAAAAATTCAGATTACACCAAAAGATATCCGAACTAACCTCACTGTACCAGTACCTTTAATTGGTACTAAAAACAGCATAGTTGTACTGCTTTGGCAATTTTGCTTGAATTCCTTAGCAAGGAAATGCGATAAAACTACTAAGGTAAAAACATTTGTTTATTTAAAAAAAAATCTATCACCTGCAAAAAATTCCAAATTTCCAGTTCTTTTCAAAAAGGGGAAAAAACACAGTTAAAAGCTTATCCTTAAAATAAATAGTGTGAAGTTTACTTTACAAAATAAATTCAGGAAAACTTAAAAGAAAAATGAACTCACTTAAAACAACTCAGTTAAAAGAATTTTTGCTCTTACTAAAGATGGCACTCAAAGCGTTACTCATGTCAAAGTTTGTAAAAACTAACAAACAAAAGAAGTTCCAATTTCCTTTTCATGTGAGGCACCCCCACAAGGTAACCAAAATTTTAAGTCCATAGATGTAGTAAAGAGAGATTTTTCTTCCTTGTATTTGCTTTTCCTTGATGTCTAAGTTTTTGAGGTTATATCTTCAGGAAGGACAAAGAAAATTGCTTTTTATAGAACTGAGTAAATGAAACAAATTTCATTTTAGTATTTTAAACATTAAGATGTAGGGTGTTAGACAAATGTAGAACAAATAGTCGTAGAACGCCTAGGATAGATGATTGGATATTGAAAGTTGCAAAATCCTTTCTAAGTGACAAAATTGCTCAGATGAGAGCCAACCATCTTTGCAAGGCAGCTTGTGCCCGTGGGGTACCTTAGGCATCGATGACGTTGGATAAAAATTTCAGTAAGGCTATTTTTAATTAAAGTGGTTGAGAGGCTACAAAAATGTACCCTCTGTGGTGACAGTCTACAGTCTACGGTATCAACCCTACGGTGGTTTGACCACTTAATTCGCATGCCAGCAAAGCACCGGCCAGCACGTTTCAATTTTGATTCTCCTGAATATGGCTGGAAGCACCCCCGTGGAAGACTCCGGTTCAGATGGAGGAACAGCCTTACCCAGTACATCTTAATGATCAATACTGATCTCCAAGAAGCAGTCACGCTTGCGCAGGACCGTTCAGAATGGAGGTGAAGAGTCACATCTCTCTCTACGTCGGACCACCAGCAGAAGCTCTAAGTAAGTAAGTACTATGGGTCAGATTCCTTGAGGGTTTGGATCTTCTCCTAGGAGTCTAACTGTACTTCCTTAATTCTTTGAAGAGCAACAACACTCAATCAGATAGAATTTCAAGCGTAAGATATGATGAACCTTATAAACTAAATGTAAGGAATTTACTAAACATAAATTTTCAGACTGCGGCAGTACGTACCCACGACATATATTCAGGTGATCTATCGAATTACCTTAACATGCTGTGTGAAAGACGGTGCCATAAGTAGTGCAGCTGATTTTCATCGTAACCCTTACACCTGAAGACTATGTCTCAGATCAAACTTTGGGTTTGGAGACAAACATTGAAAAGCATATGATCTATATCCAGAATACCTACTCGGACCCAGCTCGTAGCTAAACTGCTGATGAGCTCAGAAGAAAGATGAAGCAATTCAAGAAGTGCTGCCTCTAGTATGTGATTGAAATTTTCACGAAAATCAAAGTAAGATTCGCCACCAAATACGACACTCTGAAGCTGCTAAAAAAGTGACTCTGGGTGTTCAGATATTGAGTTTAGGTCCTCTACTTACAGATTCAAAAACTTGAAGGTTAAAATGAAAACCAAGATAGAATAAAAGGGCTTTATTCCATTCAGAGGTGGTCTGATCTCTCTATCTGGAACAATTTGCTCAAGCAGAAGATAGGTGAAATTAGTGAGCTCAAGCAATTGTTTTGGAAAACAATAGAGGCAGCAAAACACGGAGTTGGACGACCTTTATTTGGAAATTCCAATGATATTATGCTATCGACAGACCACACTACTCACTGGAATCCGGAAAATTGTTCTTCGTTATGAGCAATGTCAAGACAAACCTGTAAAATAAACTTCGAAGAGAGAGTGGCAGCAGTTATATTTATGCATCAGATAATAAACAGCAGCGGTTCTGAAAAGAAATACTACTACTACTACTAACAAATCACAGCAGCACCAAGCCACCTGAGTCCAACGCAGCTACGCACGCTTTTCCTCTATCCTAATCTATTCAAAGGCTACCTCTTTACATCCTCCCAGGAAGTCTCCGTTTCCCTTAAACCTTTCTTTACGACATCCTCCCACCCCAACCGTGGTCAAATCTGAAAGGAAGTAAAGCAGAGAAATGAAAACTGTATGTTGGAAAAGCATTTAACATGATAAACAGAGGGTGCAGAAGAAGATGAGATGTGATTAATTTTGGTCATTAATGATCGATAAAATTTGTCACCCTCTGTTTATGAATTTATTGCATAAGAAAGTAAATTAAAGTTTATTGTAATTTTATTACAATAAATTTTATCAAAGTCTTATTGCAATAAGTATTGTAATTTTATTTAAAATTACATGAATTTATTAGATACAATTTATTTCACAAATAATTAAAAACATCACATTAGGCCTAAGAATGTTTTTTTCTGTTAGGGACCCCCCCCCCATCCTCCCTAAATACTGACGAATCAAAATGAAATATTCACTAGTTTAATAACTAGGCTGAAGCCATGAACCGTACTATATCTATTGATATTTTCGAACTCGATTATTGATTTTTTTATTTTCGAACTTGAACCTTGACTCTTAAGCTTTTCAGAAAAAAAGAAAAATCTGAAATATTAAATAGATGTGATATTACGCATGAAGTTTAATGCATATACGAAATATTTGCATCCAGTAAACTAAAAATAACACATCAACAACTTTTTCATGTAGTTTATTTCTTTGATTCGATGTAGGCTTGTTTGTTCATGAAAATAGTCATCGGGTGGACAAGCTGTAGTGGCAATGTAGCAGTGGCAATCATATTTGATTGCCACTGAAGGAAACAATTTTATAGAGCCCATGCTGTTCATACTTATGCGCTACCTTGCGATGACTATAAATGGCTCAATGACCCTCAAGCTCCCCATTTCCCCAACATTGACAGTGTTGAGGAGAATGGGCCGGTTGGATGGTTTTTTGAAATTGATGGGTTGTTGAATCATGCACCCTTTCGATGGCATGCTCTACCATGTATGCCTGGATTTCCATAGTGGCCTCATGGCGCCTATTGTGGTCTGACAACTGTAAAACTAAATTGTACAAATTCCACTTCCTCTTACCACGTCATTTAAAGGTTGCCTGCACCTGAAATAGTGTGATTAGTTTCTGCAACAGCGGATAATTAAAACGATCTTCGGTAGAACGGATTCTATCGCAGAACTGGTTATCAACAGATCAAATTCAGATCAAATTAATTTTGATCAAATTAATTAATTTTTTATTAAACATAAAAAATACAAACAAATTTGCAGGAGCCATCTACAAAAACCCGAAGGTTTGTTTACGATGGCTACAAATCCATTATTATACAGCTTCACAACTACTACATTAAAAAAAATAAAGTTGAACAAAAAAATAACGTTCAACTGTCTAATCTTTCTCAATTATCACCCAAAAGGTAACGCTTCAATCTACTCTTGAGCTGGCTCATATTTTCAGCTTTTCTAAGACTATCTGGAAAAGAATTCCACACCCTCAGTCCCGCAAAACGAGGTAGAAACACAGCACGTTGAGAACTCTGGAGCTCAGATGCAAGGTCATATGCATTTCTAGTCTCATAAAAGTGACAAGATGAATTAGCTCTAAAAATTTCCCAAAATACCGCCGGTGAACACCTATTCAAACATTAATATATAAAAATTGCTAACTGGTAATCCTGTAACTGATAAATATTTAAAATTTTCAAACTTGAAAAGTAATTCAAGCTTGTAAAGCAATTTCAAACTAAATATAATTACCTAAAATACCAACTATTTTATTTTGTAAAATTTGGACCTTTCTAAAACTTGAAATAAAATAACTAGTCCATAGCATCCAACCATACGATAAATTAGGTTAAGGGCTAACAATAGAATGATACAGTAAAAGTAAAACATTTGACGGTAGTTGATTTTTCAGTCTTCTTATCACACCCAAACCTCTTGAAATCTTAACTGCCACAAGCTCACAATGCGATATCCAACTTAAATTAAAATCAAGACTAAAACCTAAGTATTTAAAACCATTTACTTGCTTTAAAAATTCACCATGAAAAACAATTTTTTTATCTAAAACATATGAAACTCCATTTCTACAAAATGTCATGAAATTCGTTTTTAAAATATTCACTGCCAAATAACTGGAACTTGTACAACTATTCGATTCAGCGATGGCCTTATTTGTCTTCTCAACTAACTGGTTCAGACAAGAAGCTGTAATTGTAAACACCGTGTATCAGAAAAAGACGTTATCAGTGCATCTGTTATATAAAAAAGCAAGGTATCAACATAGATTAGATAAAGAGCGGAGCCCTGAGGCACACCAGAATTAGCGATAAAAGCTTTTGAAATAGGATTTTGAATACAGACTCGAATAATACGCCGGTAATGATATGATTCAAACCATTTCAGAATAACACCTTGGATACACCTGAAAGTACCAATACACTTTTTTCCCCTTAAATTATCCAAAGTTCACTATATGAGAACACTATATGCTCACTATATGAGAACAAGTTGGTCAGACTATGTTTTTTCAGACTATGTTTTACAATGTTTTTTCAAGAGTAATTGATGCTGTAGATACAGAGAAGGTCTTTGACAATAAGCAAAAAACCTAATAAACACGCATCGCTTATATCGAAAATTACAAATTTTTTTACTCTAAATCATGTTTTTTAGGAGGACAGTCCCCCACAGCCCTAACGGCAAGGGTTTTAAGTTATACCCTTGGGGCATATAAGAACGATGTTGGCACAATGTATTATGTATTATTTTTTTCCTTTAAACCAGGGCACTTTGTATAGAAGAAGTTGTCGTAGAAACTTTGAAAAGGGCTCATTCAATTGGAAATTGGAGTGGCTTGTTCCCTTTTTAACAATCGAAAGTTATCGGAAGGCAACTAACACCCCTTCCACGACCACCATTTTCCGAAACACATCCAATCAAAATTATGAGATAGCCATTTTGTTCAGCGTAGTTGATTTTCAGATAGAAGTTATGTTTTTGAGGAGGACACTCCACCACAGCCCGCAGGGCAAGGGTTGTAAATTATGCCCTGGTGGCATATGAGGTATTTATTGAAAGCTTTGTCGTAGAAACTTCAAAAAGGGCTCATTCGATTGGAAATTTAAAGGGCTAAGGCCTTTTGTAATAGTCGAAAGTGATTGGAGGGCAGTTATCCCTCCTCTCACGCCCATAATTTCTCCAAACACATCCAATCAAAATTTTGAGATTGCCATTTTGCTCAGCGTAGTTGAAAAGCTCTGGACATTATGTCTTTGAGGATGACAACCCCCCCCCCACACACACACACATTTTTCAGGGCAAGGGTTGTAAGTTATACCCTGAGGTATATAAGGTTCATATAGAAAGCTAGTGCTTATAGAAGGTTCTTATAGAATGGCCTGTACAAGAAAGGACTTGTACAAGAATTATCTGAGTGATAGATCGCATGAAAACAAAAGAAATGTAAAGAAAGTGGAGAAAGCATTGAAATATGAACTAAGGAGGTGTGAAGTGGAGGCCATGGATAAAATTGCCGAAGATTTATAAGATGCAGCTAGACGGCATAATAGTAAAATATTGTACTGGCACGTTAACAAATTGAGAGGTATTAGTCAATCCGGACTTGTCCCAGTTAAAGATAGGAAAGGGGTGGCAATTAGCGATAAGGAAAAAGCTAAAGCGAGATGGGACGAACATTTTGAGAATTTGCTTAACCGAGATAGAGCTACAGGAAAAGATATAGAGGAAAATGAAAAAGTTTGTGATACCTTAAATGTGAAGGAAGATTTGTTTTGTGAGGAGGAATTAGCAACAGTATTAAAAGGATTAAAAAATAATAAGGCTCCAGGTGCTGATAGGGTGGTAAATGAGTTTCTTAAATATGGCGGCTCTGAGGCTAGAAACAAGTTACTGAAGATTATGAATATGATTTTTCAAAAAGGGGAAGTACCTAACGATTTTAAGAAAACCTTAATCAAGCCACTTTATAAGAAAGGTGATAAAAGTGAGTGTGGTAATTATCGTGGCATTAGTCTGGTCTCTGTAGGTAGCAAATTGCTTAGTAAAATGATACTTTTTAGACTGAGAGATGACATAGACAAAGTTTTAAGAGAAGAGCAGTGCGGTTTTAGAAAGGGTAGAGGATGTGTTAACCAAATTTTCACTCTTAGGTTTATAATTGAGAAGTGCCTGAGTTGTCATACTCGTTTGGTCCTCAGTTTTATAGATTATGAGCAAGCGTTCGATTCTGTTGATAGAAGAGCTTTAGTAAATTTTTTATCCTTATATGGTATACCAGACAAATACATTAAAGTGATTAGTGCTATGTACGAGAATAACACTGCTGCGGTTAAGGTAGGAAATGAGGTTAGCAGCTGGTTTTGTATTAAATCAGGAGTTGAGCAGGGTTGTGTTCTATCCCCATTTATGTGGATTATTTTCATGGATTGTGTCTTGAGGAGCACAGGAAAGGCAATGGGAGACCACAGAATCAAATGGGGAGGAAAATGTCTCCTGGACTTGGATTATGCTGATGATTTAAGCATCCTAGATGAAAGTGTGAGCAAAATGAATGAAGTTTTAGAGGTTTTGCGAGTTCAGGGTGCTAATATTGGTTTGAAAATTAATGTTAGGAAGACTAAGTCACTAAGGCTAGGAATAAGTGAAGATGAAAAGGTGAAGTTGGGTAATGAAAAGATTGATCAGGTGGGTAGCTTCACTTACCTTGGTAGTATTATTAGTAAAGATGGTGGGAGCAGTGAAGATGCTAAAAATAGAATAGCCAAGGCTCAGGGTGTTTTTTCACAGTTAAAAAAAGTCTGGAAGAATAGGACGATAAGTCTGCAAACCAAGATTAGAATATTAGAAGCGACAGTGATGACAGTGGTCAAATATGGCTCTGAAGCATGGACGCTCCGAAAAGCGGATGAAGATTTGCTGGATGTTTTCCAGAGAAATTGCTTAAGGATTGTTCTGGGTACCCGGCTGACTGACCGTATTTCAAACAAAAGGATATACGAAAAATGTGGTTCAATACCACTCTCTTGTTCTATAATGAAAGAAAGGTTGAGGTGGTTAGGGCATGTTGTGCGGATGAAGGATGACAGATTGCCGAAAATTGTTCTTTTCGACCAACCATCTAGGGCTAAACGAAAAGCAGGTCGCCTCCGTCTGGGGTGGGAGGACGTCATAAAGAAAGATTTAAAGGAAATGGGAACTTCGTGGGCGGGTGTAAAAAGGGAGGCTTTGAATAGATTGGGGTGGAGGAGGAGCGTGCGTAGCTGTGTTGGCCTCAGGTGGCTTGGTGCTGCGATGAGTTGTTAGTAGTAGTAGTAGTAGTTATAGAATGGCTAGTGCTCTTTTTAATAGTCGGAAGTGATTGGAAGGCAACTAACACCCCTTCCACGTCCACCATTTCCCCAAACACATCCAATCAAAATTTTTGAGATAGCCACTTTGTTCAACGTAGTTGAAAGTTCTGGAAATTATAGTTCTGAGCAGGACACTTCCCCCACAGTCTTCAGGGCAAGGGTTATAAGTTATGCCCTGGGGGCATCTAAGGTTTCATTGAAAGCTTTGTCGTAGAAACTTGAAACAGGGCTCATTCGATTGGAAATTCAAAGGGCTTAGGCCATTTTCAATAATCGAAAGTGATTGGAGGGCAACTAACCCCCTCTCACGCTGAGATAGCCATTTTGTTCAACGTAATTGTAATTTCTGAAAGATAGGTCTTTGAGGATGGCAACCACTTCCCCTCAGAACCCTCAGGGCAAGGGTTACAAGTTATGCCCTGGGGGCATATAAGGTTCTTATAGAAAGCGTTGTCGTAGAAACTTCAAAACTGGCTTATTCGATTGGAAATTGAAACGGGTAAAGCGCTTTTTAATAGTCAAAAGAGATTGAAGAGCAACAAACCCCCCTCTCACGCCCACCATTTTCCCAAACACATCGAATCAAAATTTTGAGATATTCATTTTGTTCAGCGTAGTTGAAAGTTCTTCAAATTAGCTCTTTGAGGATGAAAACCCTCTGCCTCCCACCCCCCAATAACCATCAGGACAAAGGTTGTAATTTATGCGCTGTGGGCATATAAGGCTTTTATAGAAAGTTTTGTCGTAGAAACTTCAAAAGGGGCTCATTCAATTAAAAACTGGAATGTCTAGTGCCCTTTTTAATAATTGAAAGTGAATGAAGGGCAACTAAACTCCCTCTCAAAGCCACCACTTCCCCGAACACATACGATAAAAATTTTGAGATAACCGTTTTGTTTAACGTAGTTGAAAGTTCTGGAAATTAGGTCTTTGAGGATGACTACTCCCTCACAGCCCTTTGGGCAAGAGTTGTATGTTGTACCCTGGGGGCATATAAGGTGTTTATAGAAAGCGTTGTCAAAGAAACTAAAAAAGGGCTCATTCAATTGGAAATTGAAAGGGCTAGTGTCCTTTTTAATTGTCGAAAGTGATTGGAAGGCTTGACATTTTTATAGTAAATATCGACCTGGGTGCAATGTATTATTATTTATTTTTGTTTAGACCAGGGCACTTCGTTTCGAAGGAGTTGTCGTAGGAACTTCGAAAAGGGCTCATTCAATTGAAAATAGAAAGGACTAGTGACCTTTTCAAGAGTCGAAAGTGATCGGAGGGCAACTAGTCCCCCTCCCAGGTCCAGGGCTCATTCGATTGGAAATTCAAAGGGCTAGTGCCATTTTCAATAGTCGAAAGTGATTGGAGGGCAACTAACCCCCTCTCACGCCCATCATTTATCCAAACACATCCAATCAAAATTTTGAGATAGCCATTTTGTTCAACGTAGTTGTAAGTTCTAAAGATTAGGACTTTGAGGTTGACAACGCCTCCCTCTCAGAGATCTCAGGGCAAGGGTTACAAGTTATGCTGTGGGGGCATATAAGGTTTTTATCGAAAGCTGTGTCGTAGAAAACTCGAGAAAGGATGCATTCGATTGGAAATTAAAAAGGCTAGTGCCCTTTCTAATAGTCGAAAGTGATTGGAGGACAACTAACCCCCTCTCACGCTCACCTTTTCCCCAAAAACATTAAATCAAAATTTTGTTCAACGTAGTTGAAAGTTTTGGAAATTATGTCTTTAAGGATGACAACCCCCCCCCCAGATCACTCAGGGCAAGGGCTGTAAGTTCTGCCCTGAGGGCATATAAGGTTTTTATAGAAAGCGTTGTCGTAAGATACTTCAAAATGACTTATTCGATTGGAAATCGAAACGGCTAGTGCCCTTTTTAGTAGTCGAAAGTAAGTGGAGGGCAACTAATCCCCCTCTCACGCCCACCCATTCCCCAGACACATAAAATAAAAATTTTGAGATAGCCGTTTTATCTACGTAGTTGAAAGTTCTGGAAATTATGTCTTTGTGGATGAGATTCCTTTTTAATAGTCGAAAGTGGTTGAAGGGCAACTAACCCCCCTCTCGCACCCACCATTTCTCCAGACACATCGAATCAAAATTTGAGATAGTTGTTTTGTTTAACGTAGTTGAAAGTTCTTGAAATTAGGTCTTTGAGAATGACAACCCCGTCATAGCCCTCAGGGCAGTTATACCTGGGGGCTTGTAAGTTATACCCTGGGGGCATATGAGGTGTTTATACACAGCGTTGTCGCCCTTTTTAATTGCCGAAAGTGATTGCAAGGCTTGAAATTTTTATAGTAAAGATCGATCGGGGTACAACTTTTCTTTTTTTTTTTTTTTTTTTTTTTTTTTTTTTTTTTTTTTTAACCAAGGCACTTCGTATCGAAGGAGTTGTCGTAGGATCTTAGAAAAGGGCTCATTCAATTGAAAATAAAAAGGACTAATGGCCTTTTAAATAGTCGAAAGTGATTGGAGGGCAACTATTCCCCCTCCCACGCCCACGCTCCCATTTGCCCATTATGTTTAAAAACTAAATGTTGCTTTAAGATTCAATCAAAATGCACTGTGTTGATGCTAATTCCCAATAAGGCATCTCAGCAGTATCCCAAGAACGACTGAGGGTATTATGTTCAAACTTTCGGGGCGACTTAAAATTTAACCAAATCAAAATAGCGTAAGTGTATCCAAGCTATCAAAGAAAGTAAACAGATTTTTTTGTGAATGGTATCAAGTATTCTATTTCAGGTCAACTAGAGGAGGTATTAAACTAAATTAAACACTACTATTTGTGTCCAGATTTTTAAAAGGGTGTACTTTGTTGAAAATTGCTGCAAATTTTTCTCCGGCATACAAATAGCAGGCCAAACTATAAAGTCTTAAAAAAAAGAAAAGATTTAAAGTATTATTTTCTTTTTCCCTGAAAAGACCTTGTCAATATAAAACTAACATAAATTAATTAAACTTTTTCGACAAAATAAGTTTCTCAAAGAAAAGTAAAGAACTCGATTAAACCAAAAATGAGCAAAAAATAAAATCAAAATAATCTTTGAAGCGTCAAACTACCACAAATCACCATCGATAAAGAAATGAAAACAAAAACGACCAGAAATTACAAAAAATAACCGAGTTGCACTTTATTGAAAAATACAAATGAATGTGAATTGTCAGTTTAGTATGCATATACTGATATTTAGTAATCAAAATGTTAATATTATTTGATTTATTAAAGTTATGAAAGTAAAAACATTTATATGTTTTCACTAAAGTGCAGATTATGTTCTAGCCTTGGGAAGGCAGAGGGGTTTTGAGCCCATCTCATGTTAATTTCTGCTTGTTTTGAGTTTGACTCGATTTTGTTTTGTTATTTTTGTTCGTTTTGGGTTACATTTATTTATCGATGCTGATTACTGGTAGTTTCGGGCATGGTAGATTATTTGATTTTATTTTTGCTCATTTTTGGTTTAATGGAGCTCTTTACTTTTCCTTGAAAAACTTATTTTGTGGAAAAAGTTTTTTTTTTAATTAATCTCGGAAAAGGCTTACGGTATTAAGCTGAAACTGTAAGGACATGTTGGAGGCCGTGTTGATGTAACCAAAAGGCACTGTGGGCATACAACAACAACAACTACTACTAATACAAAAGACCCCATCAAATCAAAAGACACCATGTGTTTCCAGGCTGTCAAAATGCCGCATCAATCATATCTCAGTAAAGACTGAGGGTATTAATTCGATAATCTCATTGATCGTTGAGAGGAATGTTGAACCGAATAAGAAATCACTATGTTTAGCCGGAGTTTCAAAAGGCCATAATTGCAATAAATATTGCAATACTAATCTGTAATACTGAATCAGAAAAAACTACGTACATCTAGGGTGTCCAGAGCGTTATCCCAGCTCTTGTTTGCTTTGTTTTCTGTTCGTTCTAAATTCAACTTGATTATATATTGTAACTTCTGTTTGTTTTTGGTTTCACTCGTTTATTGATAATGACATATTTGTTTTTTTAACTTGAGTTAGCCTACTATTTGACTTATAGCCTGTCTTTTGGGCTTTCTGCAAAGTAAATATACTTCAAATACAACCAGAGGGTAAAGATCTCTTAAACTAACTAAGGGAATCTTTCTCACTTTGTAACCCGGTTTTGGAAAACATGTGACATATGCCGTGTTGCTGCAGGTAAGGCATTTGATTTTTACTTAAATTTCTTATACTCAGAATCTTCATTCTACCCTCTAACATTATCCCCCCCCCGCCCGCAGTTGCAGAAAACCAGCTTCAAGGTCAGTACTTCCGCAACTCGTCATTATTTACTTTGTTTATTTATTGATACCTTTATTTTCAACAAAAACAATGAAACAAACATGTCAAATACTAGAAGGCCAAATTACAGTGAAAAGTGACTTAATGAACTAATTGAATCACATATTCAAAAGACAATAAAAAGTCATATGCATACTATTCACAAGGAACTTGCTCTCACAATTGGAACTTGCTCTCAAACTGCACCTCTTGGCCTGGGATTTAAATCATGAAACTGATTCAGAGCACATAATCGTATCATATAACTGGGCTTCTTCCAATTCAAATTACAATCAACAACCAATCCAAGTACTTCGTTTCGAAATTTAATTAATAATTGTACCACCAGTATGGCTAAAAATCATATAATTAGTTTTGTTCACATTGACACTTTGAAAACTATGACTAGTAAATGTATTCAAATACAGTAGACAAGGTCGTAGCCAGAACTTTTATTGGGGAGGGGGTTGTTTTTTCGAGGATGGGGGTTTTTAAGAAAAATAGCTATGAAAACGCATCAAAATTTGGTTTATACGTATTTTTGTTACGTTTTTTTACGAGCCGGACAAAAATTTCGGGGGGCAGTGGCGAAACCCCTACTTCTCTGCTGGATACGGCCTCACCAGTAGGACATCATTTGCACGAGCTATTATATCTCGAAGGTTCGTGGTTATTGGTGTGTCATCTGCAAATATTGTAAGACTTGTATAAGGAAGACAAAATCTTAACGTATCAGCATACACTAGATATAAAAAGGGTCCCAAAACAGACCCTTGCTGGACTCCACAATTTACGTAGGAGGCAACAATTTTAATATCATTAATCACAACCCGCATTGATTATACATGCAGATAGGATCGAAACCACTGAAGACAACCATCCCGGATACTCAAATCACTACGTCAACGCAACAGTCGGAACTAACCGTGTCAAAAGCCTTTTAAATTTGGGAAAAATTATTAACGGAATCTTTACACCTTCAAATTAGGGATGTAATTTACTATGGGGCAGAGGGGCAGCTGCACCCTCTAGACCCGAATCCCCCCAAGGACCTCAGTTTGCCCCCCCCCACCGAAATTTAAATTCTGCAAAAAATCTTGTCAAAGTTAAGATAAGCCAGCATAATTCAAGTATCCAGAGAAACTGGTCAGTTTTTTTAGTATTTATTTGCCTTTATGGCATTATATGACTCATTTTCCAGTTTTCACTGTCATTTTCACTTGATTTGGCAAAATTGGTTCCAACTTTGCCCCTCCCCCCCAAGGATGTTGACGAAATTACACCACTGTTTCAAATGCCCTATTGATATTCTCAACCAAATGATGCATTGCAGGACTTGTTGAGTGATTTTTTCTAAATCCAAAGTGACGTACTACACAGTAATCCCAATAGCACCAAGGTATCCATATAGTCGCTTATTCATAACTTTATTATTATTATTTTTTAATAATGGTAGGATTGATATTCATCTCCTTAGTCATTTCTTGCTTATTTTCACCCTTATGCAGCGATATGGCTCTTGACCAAAGCCGTTCATAGGGTTAATGGCGGCCAGGATAAATTAATTACAGTGTATCCCCTCCCGACTCAAATATAAGCTAAAAAGCCGAATCAAAGTGAAAAATAGAATCAAAGTGGGCAATTCCCCAGTCGTGACGCACCCTAAGCCATGGCGCGCGGGGAACTGTCCCGGTTATCCACCCTAGAAAAGCTCTGCTCTTGCCTGCTTTAGAGCGTTTGAAAACTGGCCCTTCTCCATTGAAAGATCAATCAAAAATAAAACACACGGTAATGAATAGCATGCTGCAGCTTTAAAAGCTTCAAGATTTAAGCCATCTATCCCAATAGCTAGATGTAATTCTCTTAATAACATTTTCAAGTTCCAGCCTAGTACAAGGCTCAATATCCATTGTTTTTCCAGAAAATCTTTCAGATATGAATCCTTCTCTCATAGTCACATCACTAGACATTCACATCACTAGTTCGTTTTCCTAAATTTCTTCGGCCTTTTTTGGTATCTAAATTAATTGTATTCGCATTTTTTATTTGAATTTGCAAAAACTAAAAAAGAGCGAAAAATTGATCGCTATTTTCCAATTTGGCTTCAGGGCTATCTATTGGCGTCGCGGCGCACTCCCACAGTCTCTCTCTAATTGGAGACGCTTTCATCATTATCATTAGTTGAAGCATGCTTCTTGTTCTGTTAACATTGGAGGATATTTGCTGATTCTAATGAGATAGTGAAACAATTCATTATTTAAGGTTTTTTTTTGTTAAGGTAATAGTATTTGTTATTCTGTTTTCGTAATTTACTTCGGCGTGTTGAACATGCGCCAAGATCAAGAGCCAAATTTAATATGAAGGGAAATACAGTAGGCTAGGCAAACCTTTCCGGCCTTTGAACAGACTAAAGGAGGAAAAATATTTCTAGATGAAAAGAAAAGTAGGAGTGAAAAGCAGCCTGCTTTGGATTGTGCCTGGAATTTTGGTATCTAAAAAGGTAACACACTTGCTGTAGCATCTAAAAACCTTATGCTATAGCCTACACTAAGCACTGTAGGCTAAAAACAAAGAATAGCCTGGAAGTCTCACTCATAACTGATTCCAAAGATAAGCTATTGTTGGATACCGTAACAATGACATCCTACCCCCCCCCCTCCCTACCCTATTGGAAAAAAAATGTATGGTGTAAAATTATTCTTGAATAATATGAATTGTGTTTTCAAAACAAAAACTAAAGAAAAAGAAACGGTAAAATTCTACTTTAGCTACTTTTAGCTATCTTGGAATGAGGTTAAGTTAGGAAAATGAAACATTCAGGGATGGGTCTACAGGCTAAAGTAGGCTAGACCCTATGTCCCGGGAAGGTATTTTGTATAGTACAACAAAATTGTTTTCAGCTTCACAATTTTGCTCAATCCCAATTTGTAAGGTTTTAAAGATATGCAAATACATACATTTCCTAAATTTTGGGTAAAATTCTACTTTAGCTGCTTTTGGCTATCTTAGAAAGGGTTTAGGTTAGGAAAATGACACTTTTAGGGATGGGTAAATTTTTCGGTATGTCCCGGGAAGGTATTTTGAAGTACCTACCTCCACTTCTCCTTCCTCTAGAGGTATGGGTGCCCACAAGCTGAATTCCAGGGGGGGGGGCAAACCTCGTCTAATTGGCACTTTTAATGCTATGTAATAGAAATCTCGGAACAAAAATATAAAAATAAGGCAGCATCATTCAGGCAGCCCCCCCTCCCTTATGGGTGCTTATGTCTAGAGGGTCCTGAAATTTGCCTTCATCGCAGGTCTATTTATATTGAAATTTTGACAAAACAACATTTTAACTTAATTTTCAGTTATCAGTTTATTTTTCTCTGGATTTAGTTCTGAAAATTCAATTACTGTTATTTGATTAGAATTTTAAGCCATATCAATGTTTTTTTTTTCAAAATTTGTTAAAATTCTACTTTCGGCTATGTTTGCCATCATTTGTTGTGCTTATTTATTATCAACAGTCAGCCTATAATTGAAAGAAAATTGAAGAAAAATATTGAAGAAAAATACGTAGGGATATTGAAGAAAAATAAATAAATCAACACAATTTTTTTATCGTCTTGGGCCATGTTAGGGTACTAACAGGGGCGAGTCTCCATCATTTTTATTGGGGAGGCAAGAGGGGTCCATATCTAGATAGTCAAAGGGTATGGGATATATAATATTTTTTCTCCACATTATTGGGGGGGAGGGGGGGGAACTTCCCCCTTGCCACCCCCAACCGACGCCCCTGTGTACTAGGAGGAGAGGGGGGCCTATAACATAATTATGATAGTAAAAATTATTGCTGGAAAAGTATAGAACAGAGGAATGAATTGTACACTTTTTGTGTATAGGCAATGATTTCTATGTTAGCCTACAAATCACTCCGTAATATTGTTCTACAATTGCTACTAGTTTAGAAAAGACATTTGCCTAAAAATAGTAATAACACTATTGATCTCAATCTAGTTAAATTCCTAGCGCCCCTCCCCAATGCCTAGATACAGATCAAGGCTACATCCAATGTTTGCTGACTTGTTGTTGTTGTTTTTTTTTTCTTCAAAATAGTACTAATTAATATTATGAACCAAATGTTGATTAGAAATATCTTAGTTAAAATAAAATATTGCTAAGTCAGTGTTAAAATGGGATTAGCTTTTAAAATCCATTAACCATTACCCCTCGTAACTTTATTTTTTGTTACGCGTCCACATCTTAGGTTCCAAGACTGGAAAACATGCGCCAGAACTCCTTTAGTCTCCATCTTGAAAGTACTTGGGCCTTACCAATATATTGTGCAAATCTCGCTCGTATTATTACGTTAACTTACGTCTCTAAGTTCTCAATTTTTTTTTAGCAAAAGGGAAAAATCAGTGTTTCAAATAAAATAATTTTAACTTTGATTTTATGAAGTATATTTAGGTAATACATTTTTGAAACAGAAATAGTGATTTATATGCTGATTTAGTGATTTTTTAAGGTAATATAAAAAGTACTAATAATAGTGATAAACCACTATGGGTGGCAACCCTGCCATTGAGCTACCCAATAAAAACTCTAGGTCTGACCTAGTATTTAGTTTTAGTATTTAGTTTTTAGTATTTTCTAGTATTTAGTTTTAGACGAGTATTTAATTTTCTTTAAAAATTTGATCTTCTAAACCTAGAGTGTTAAATAAAACCGTTTGAAAATTGTCAGCGTGACTCTGAGATTACGGTTTTTTGTTAAGGCCTATGGAATTAGATGGGAAACGGTGCTTGCACATATTCAGTTGAAAAACTGAAAAGTTCTGTAACTTAAGAAACTGAACATAATGTAAACAGCTAAATGGAATTTTTAAATACGAGATGTGAAAGCTCTTTTAATGGCTTAGCAAGTATGTAAAGAAATACTAGTGGTACGCTTTTACAGGCTGACGTACGCCCTTTATGACTAAACAATTCTTAAAATACTTCCTCTTAATTCGTAAATTGTGAAGTAACAAATAAAAATGATGCTTTAACATGGTTTTATTAACATTTTGCTGGAAGAGGCTAGATGTTTTTGGCGGGATCTTTTTTTTCTCTGAGGAAGATTCAACTCACATCTATAATAAGTCTATTGTTGATATAACTCTTTGCCCCTTTTTTTAAAATTAATCTGCCGTGGGTTCAAATCCTTTTGATGACAGTTTATTCCTAAAAAAATCTGCATTTTAAAGCTTGTACTTTTGAACAATATGTTTTTTTTCAGATTCCAAGTGTCGAAATCGATTCTCTAACAGATAAATAGAAAATAAAACAGAGTAGATTCATTTTTAGCCTTGATTTTTTTTTTCCAATTTTCTTACGAATTTTTTTTCTGGCAGTAGAGAAGAAGGAAATCTTATAAATTGCGTTTGTTTAATAAGCATATTAAATAATTACAATACTAATAATAAAAATACTAAATAACATTAAAATTTTGCTGAATAATAATAAGTTGTCTATTAATAAACAAAATACTAATAAATATATAAAAGTTAAAGGTCATACCAGGTAAGGAGGATTTTACTAGATTATGGAGAGGGGATACGGAATAATGGGTTAATTCTAGGTAACGAGCACTGTAGAAAGATAATTAGAAGTAGGTTCACCGCAGATGATTTCTGGCTCTTCATTCTTGGTGCGAACAAACAGCTCCTCCCGTATACTTTTTCATTAGCGCGTACAAACAGCTCCTCTCATTTGATCTGCCATCAGCGGTCCAATTACCTTGGAACACGTATTTTGGCAAAACTTTCTCAAAATGCCTTTGAAACCAACTCGAGACTTCGAAACCTACTTGTAATTTCTAGAAACATCTAATAATAACATTACACTACTAATTACCGATTTATATATATATATGTAGTGGAATAAATTAATTTAAAATTAGATTCTGTAAAATTTAGTGTTCCAACGTTGAAGCCAAGTTTCACGTTCAAGAGAAATCTGACTGGTCTACCCGTGAAAAGATCTAATGTCGCTTATGTTTTTACGTTCTCCGGAGCACTTGCACCTCGGTCCGGGTTTTTATAATGGGTGAGATAGGGGACGATTATACTGTCTAATATTTATATACTGTGGTAACGAGGTTGCAAAGGTTTTGTAAATACTTTACAAAATTAAGTGGTATAGGTTTGGGAGCATGACAGAGGCTTTTCAAACTTCCAATGCTTCTACGTTCTGGCAAAGGAGACATGGGGTGAGGGGTCATTTTTAAGGTAAAATTCAAAAAGGAGGAGTTGAAGTATATTATTTTATTGGGTGGATAGTTTAGGGCTTGGGCCAAGAATAAAATGTCTAGGGAGGAGACAAGGGGAGGATGGTACTTATTTTTGTCTTATGAGTGGAGGTGTAAAGTATTTAACATCAATTCGAGAAGCATTTCCGGGTATCTCATTTCTTAGTTAGTTGGGCATTTATGCGTCAACGATAGCGGTCCAGGGGGGAGCTCTTGGGACTAAAGCTAGTCGTGGGAAAGGGGTCGTTCCCAGGGCTGGAACTTCCGTTCCAGGAAAGTTACATTCTTCGCTCATTTCTAAAGGCAGTCCATCTCTCGCCATCGTCGTAGTTAGTTGTTCTTGTGCTACCTTATTTTCTCTATGTGTATTCTCACGTTATTTAATAAAGACCATGTACCAACGTTTATCGTCTATCTTTGGAATTTACGTAAACCATCACATCTGCCAATATAAAAGGGCATATAGAAAGAACTTAAATTGAGGTTTACAGAGTGGTGGCAAGCGGTTAAGACTAGTGGAGCATATATCACTAGGGGAAAACCTCCAAGTGACATTTGAGTGACCGTTATAAGTATTTAGGACATCTTACGCTAAATACTGGCAACATATTGAAGAGCTATTTCGCCCGCTACCAAAATTGCTTGTGATATTGAGCCGCAAATACTACAAAAGACTGATAAAAAGACATCGAAATGTTACGAGGTATTGAACTTTTTTCTATTCAAAGCGCCTTCTTGAGAAACACTTTCTTTTAAATGAACATTTTGAAATAGGCTGTTACACAATGCCTAATATGGATTTCCTCGCGATAGCTTCTACCTACTAATTCAAATTTCTACAACTGAAAGTCTCCGGTTGATTTCTACCTTCACTTAGCCATTTTACGTTTGGTGTTTTTTTTTAAATGATTTTACACAGTCGACGTTTGATCTACATTTGACAGTTTTCAACCAAAATTTAACATTGTGAATTCGATAATCGAAAATTACTTCTCAATTGTCACTCCATTTGACGCTAGTGATTTAATTGAGACCAACTGCAATTAGATGTAAGACATACGACCTTTCGTAAGTGATTTACCACGATTAAACAACCCAGTAAATTTTATTAGACCGTTGTTGTTAGAAGTGAAGTTATTGCCCAAAATTTAGCGTCCGTAATTAAAGAAAGGTGTTTAAAACAAATATTTAAATTTTTAGAATAACTGCTTTTCAAATTTTAATCTCAATATGTCAGTTTTTATTCCTATTCTCGATCCGGCGGAAACTGGATATAACAAAAAGGTTGTTTTTGATTTTGTAAAACAGTGGAGGGGAAATGACATATTTCCACCTCTTTTATCAAGGAGGCACACTTGTGCCTCTATAAAGAGGCGACCCACCACAATGTTAAGCGATTTCAGGTCCTAGAGGTCGCAGAGAGACGGCGGTAATTGCATTTTGTAGCCCAAGCTCAAACTAAGAAACTTGCAAAATTTCATCCTCCTCCGACTTTATCTTCATGGGGTAAACTGGGCCGGAAGTTTGGACCCTCCCACCCCAGCCCCCCTTTAACGTTGTCCGATTGGGCTGAAATTTAGAGGTTAAGCTTTCCTAGGGTCCGGGAGCTTATTCTCGAAATTTCAGCTCAATCCGATCACTCCTTCCCTGTTTTCAAAAAACCAAATATAGCCACTTAAAATTCATCTCTTTTTTTTTTTGTTAGCCACGCCGACAGGCCACAGTTGGCAACGGATCCGGTTGAATGAGGACTCATTTGAAGCAGAATTCGACCGGTTAGGGCCTTTTGATATTTTCAGACCGAAAAAATTATCCCCCGAATTTACATTTACGAAAAACCTCGTTTTCCTATATTAGCCCATGTTAATTTTTCCCTCCACAACCCCCCTTTAACGTTGTCTGATCGGGCTGAAATTTAGAGGATAAGCTTTCCTGGGGCCTGGGAGCTTATCGTCGAAATTTCAGCTCAATCTGATCACTCCTTCCCTGTTTTCCAAAAACCACATATCAAGATTTTTGGGAATTTGCTTGCGTCGAAAATACCTTCTATTTGCTAAACAACAATTACTATTGTGTTTGTATAGTCCAGCGGCTGAGACTTCAGACTTTCAGGTGGAAAACTCGGGTTCGATTCACCATCAGAGCAACTTTTTTATATACTTTGAAAAGAAACTCAGTTTCTTTTTTAAATTATTTGAAAAAAATTACGTTTTCTAAAGAGTTAAAGAGGCTGAGTTACAAGGTCGACCCTTAAAACGTACAGGGATTAGGAGGCACAGTTGGGGGGCTGTTAAAGAGGCTGAGTCACAAGTTCGAACCTTAAAACGTACAGGGATTAGGAGGCACCCTGTACGACGTGATTTGAGTATTCAGGAATTAAAAGCCTTAACACAAGAATGTTCAAGAGCGGGGGGTTTGGGGGGCGGAAGCCCCCCATCTTTAACTCCTGACACGATCAGCTAACAGTTAGTCAAGCAATAATAAGTAATAAACTGTACAAAAACGTGCAGAAATTATTTGAAAAAAACTACGTTTTCTAAAGAGTTAAAGAGGCTGAGTTACAAGGTCGAACCTTAAAACGTACAGGGATTAGGAGGCACAGTTGGGGGCTACCACCCCCAAACCCCCCGCTTTCGCAGCCTTTAAATATAAAAAAAAATTTCTTTAAACTGAAAGTAAGGAGCGACATTAAAACTTAAAAAGAACAGAAATTATTCCGTATATGAAAGAGGCTGTGCCCTCCTCAACGCCTCGCTCTTTACGCTAAAGTTTTTATTGTTTAAAAAAAGAGTTGTGAGAAAGTCAAACTTTAGCGTAAAGAGCGAGGCGTTGAGGAGGGCACAGCCTCTTTCATATACGGAATAATTTCTGTTCTTTTTAAGTTTTAATGTCGCTCCTTACTTTCAGTTTAAAGAAATTTTTTTTTATATTTAAAGGCTGCGAAAGCGGGGTTTGGGGTTGGTAGCCCCCAACTGTGCCTCCTAATCCCTGTACGTTTTAAGGTTCGACCTTGTAACTCAGCCTCTTTAACTCTTTAGAAAACGTAGTTTTTTTCAAATATTTGACCCAAAGGATCCTGATTTCGATCAAGATGAACTTTATGATTACCTTCAAAAGATCAAGACATGGGTCCCAACAAACCCTTCAACTCCCCTGAGCACCACCCCAATTAATCCTCCAATAGAACAGCCTCAACAGTCCCAAGTAATAGGATAGCTAATTGACCCTTTTTTTTATTAATAACGCCACACAAAAATTAATAAATTTTAAAAATAATTAATTCTTTTAAAAAATTTTTTAAAAATTTACAAAAATTCAGTCTTTTTAAAAGTTAAAAAAAAAAAAAAAAAATTTCTTGGTTGTTTAAATTTTTCTTTTTAAAAATATTTTCGCCATTTTTGGCCCATGGTTTGGTTCGCTCCTTTTTTGGGAATCTGGATCCCACGATTATAAATTTGTCAAGTTTAAAAGGTGGATTACTTGTAGTATATACCCCAGGCAAAATAGTAGGCAAAATGGTTGCAGGGTTTGTAGGCGTGGCTCAATTTAAGGAAAAGAGTATATCTATTCTATAGAAGGATGCAAAGATTAGGAAGGTCATTTAGGGTGTCCTTAGAAGCCAGGGATGATGGTGTAGTTCTTGGAAGATTTGCTCTAAATTTATTCAAGGAGTGGATCAGACCGTCCTACAAACGGTATTTGTTAGAGAATAGTGCAGAATTTTTTTTTTTTTGTTTAGGTGATGCGTATAAGGTTGCAATACAATATGAGCAGATAGAACAGATAGTGGGGAAAGGAGACACGTCTTCTTTTTCCGATGAATTTCTTTCTGCGCTGACGAGGGTGAAATTTGGACTCAATGATAATGAGAAGGCACTGCGAGATGGTACTGATTCCTCGCAGGGCGGTTTGGCTACCCAGGAAAAGGGAGCTGGTTTTGAAGTCCCGTGGGATGGTACTGATGCCTCACGGGTTTGGTTATGTTTTTGCACTGCGAGATGGTGCTGAGTCCGCGCAGGGTGGTTTGGCGACCCAGTAAAAAGGAGCTGGTTTTAAGGGCCCGTGTGTTGGTACTGATGCCTCATGGGATTTGTTTTTTTGAGATCACTGTGAGTTTTTAATGAGGCCTCGCAGCGTGGTTTGTCTAAACAGGGCGTTGGAGCTGGTTTTAATATCACGTGTGATGGTCCTGATGACTCACGGGATGGTTTTTTTGTTGCACTGAGAGATGTTACTGATGCCTCGCAGGGCGGTTTGGCTACCCAGGGAGATGGTTGTAATATCTCGCGAGATGAGGTTGATGCCTCACGGGATGGTTTTAATGCGTAGCGCTTATAGTTATGTAGAAATATCAACAGTAGTACTGCCATTTGTCGAACCACAAGTTAGTAGAGAAAAACCAAATAGGTCAAAACCGAGGCGTTCCGCAGCAATAAGACCTCGAGGGTTTTACTGGAAATAATATCTTAACGTCATTGCAGCATGGTAAGCCAATCAAACTGCAATGGTTGACATATCTATTCCATTATTTATAAGTTTATGCAATTTCATTTATTTGTCGCTGGTATTTTCAGGATTAATTAGCCTTTCTCGGTCATTACTTTTGCCCTAATTCAAACTTTATGCATAATCCCAACTTTCCTTGTCCTCATCAAATTCAGGGGTATGGGGAAAAAGTCTATTTTAAAGTATACAGAGAAAAGTGAAGTGTTAAAATATCCAGTTTCCGACTACGGTTGTTAGTGTGGTTCGCTTATACTATGTAAGTTTTTACTTTTGCAAGTATTGTGTAGTGTTTGTATTATGTAATTGTTTACTAGTTCATGCTGTAGAATGTTAGTAGGCGAGAACTGAATAATTTTGGAAGGGAATGTTTTGAATTCAATTAAAGTTTGGGGGTTTAATGAGAAGGGGATAAACCAAATTTGGGAAATTTAACTAAAAACAGAGGGGAGAATCTGTAAAGTATTTAACATCAATTCGAGAAGCTTTTCCGGGTATCTCATTTCTTAGTTAGTTGGGCATTTATGCGTCAACGATAGCGGTCCAGGGGGAGCTCTTGGGACTAAAGCTAGTCGTGGGAAAGGGGTCGTTCCCAGGGCTGGAACTTCCGTTCCAGGAAAGTTACATTCTTTGCTCATTTCTAAAGGCAGTCCATCTCTCGCCTTCGTCGTAGTTAGTTGTTCTTGTGCTACCTTATTTTCTCTATGTGTATTCTCACGTTATTTAATAAAGACCATGTACCAACGTTTATCGTCTATCTTTGGAATTTACGTAAACCATCACATCTGCCAGGATAAAAAGGCATATAAACAAAGAACTACATAGAGGTTTACAGAGGTATGGATCAAAGTGTGGGTCGTATGATGGGTGAATTGCGAAAGAAGGTGTACGGAGAATGTATGTTTGATGAGAAGCGGCTGGCCAGAGCGATGAGTGATGAATAATTTTTAAGCGTTGAAAGTTAAGAACGATTTTCCTGGCTCGCAATGGAGTACAGCAATAGAATTTGTAAGGTATCTGATATTTTGCTTAATTGTGTGAATCACTTGCAATTGAATTTTTCATTTTGTATTGTTATGGCCAAGGGGCTTTTAGAGCAATAAATATTATCATTAGTACTATTATTAAAAATAAATGTCAAATAAAGGTAATAAAGTAATAAAAGCAAAAATAATACAATAACAAAAAAATAATTAAAGTAATTAGAATAACAAAACGCTAATCAAAGATAAGAAATAATTATAATAAAAATATAATGTTTTCTCCTGTCTATAAGTTATATGTACTGAATAGTAGCTTGCGCGTAGTACCATAGTGACGCCTGTTATATAAATAAACCATAGCAAATTCAAAATTGGTGGTGTAAAGAAAATGTTGTGATTGTTGTACCTTATTCAAAAGATTACGACCAGCAGCAAATACTGTCAGGACGACATAGGTTAAGAGTTTTCATTCAGAGTTTATGGTGTAGCCTAAAGACCTTTTTTCTGGATATAAACCTATCTTTAATTGGCAAAGGATTATAGTTCTTATTGACCTGCAGTAAATATACTGAAATTAATTGAGATCGCTAGTGACCAAAGGATTATATTTTGAGCAAGCGGATTGTTTAACCAAACCTGCTTGACGCGTGAGTCAATCGTTGACGGTGATTGATGGAAAGTTTGAATGACTCAATCGGTTCCTAGACGGTCAATCATGCTTTAATCAACTGATTGACGGAAGCTTTTAATCAAAATGATTGACCGTCTAGGGTGTCCTTAACCTAGCCTTAATACCAATTCTATGTATTAAATATTTATAATAAAATATGTCTACATGTTGTTTATCTCAGTGAGAAAAAGCTAATTATCTCCGATTGCAGCAGAGAAACCAGTTTTTCTTAGATGAAGAACTCGAGTGGGGTGGATATAATACATAATTACCAACGTCACATCTTTCCAGTGGCATTTGTGCAGAGGTGAGCAGGAGCGAGTAAGTGGCATTGTGCCGGTGAAAACGTGCTTTATTTTTCGTAGAATTGATTTGTCTCTTGTTTATTATGCCGATGACATTTTAAATCTGAGTAGATCCGTCAGTGGCATAGAGAATAATTTCAGAGTTTTGTCTAATGAATATGCTAACATAGGCCTAGAATTCAGCTCCAGCAACAGCCAGGTGGTTGTCTTTAATTGTCGTAAGAATGAGTCGGCGCCTGTCATATTTGCACTAGGTAGTAATACAGTTACTGCAGCAGCGTCGATGACTCACCTTGGTTTGCCAATTGGGTCTAATCTTAAAGCTACCCGGTCCTGTCTAATAAATGATCTCAAACAGAAAGTCCGAAAAGCGTATGGGATGATTGAACCGCCGCATTCTAGCACGGATCTTCAACTCCTTTACCACCCCTCATATCTTAGCTTTGTCACCTTTTTGGTCTTTGTTTACTTTTGATGATAAAAAAACAATCCGTACAGTGTTCTATAAGTTTGCAAAATATCTGCTTAGCCTTCCCCCCTGGCGAAGAAACCGCAAGATTTCAGCACGTTACGGACTCGATGACCCCTTCGTCGTGATCGCGACCAGGAGGGAAAAGTTCCTGAAGTCTTTAGACTCAACGCATAGTATGTATGAAGCTATAGTCAGCGAAGTATAGTGAAGCTATAGTGTAATGGTTGTCTTTTTATGTAAATAGTTTCGCCATTGTTTTTTTTTTTAGTTATTGAAGTATTAATTTAAGTTGTTCGTTCGTTTGATGTGTTTTGTTGTTTTCTTTTCATTTTCTCTCTACTCCTTTTTTACTTTTTTGTATTGTTAAAGATGGTTTAATAAAAATCATTCATTAAATACAGAGTATGTTTGTAATATATCAGGCATGTGTAACCTCGCCCCCCCCCCAGGAATATTATGTTATTTTCCATGATTTCCCTACATAAAGTCTTCAATAGCTATCTAATGAATAAAGAGAGTACTTTTTAATACGTACATTATAGATATGTTCAACCTCCCCCCCCCCAGAATATTAAGTTTATATATATATTTCTTGTCATTTTTTTTATAATCGTTTTCTTATGTTTTCAAAAATCCTTCCCCCTCTTCACCCCAATGCTGATTCCTGAACGTGAACCATTAACTAAGATAAGGAACCCTGCTCCGGAAAATTAAAATTTTAAACTAATAATGTGTCATTTATTACAAAATCTTTGTAATTCAATTTTCATAGAAAGTAACGTGACGATTACTATTATCGAAACTTTAAAACCCATTCTGGCGTTTGCGAAATAATGTCACATTATAAAAATCATATGGTCATGTCAGGTGAGGTCGCCTGATTGCTTTTTGACGCTTTAAAGAATTTGCCTCATCCCGAAATTAATTCATATTAATTAATTAATTAATTCATATTAATTTAGTTAATTCGTGCCTGTGTAGAACTAAATCCCCATGAACTAAGACATTCTGCTCTAATTATGGCCTTACTCTGAAATTATGTAATCCTAAACTTCCAAGTTATCACTTATAATTTGTTTTTCGATTTTCTAAAAGTCAATATATGGCAACTGTATACATTTTGTTAGCAACGATATCTATAAAATAATGGGTTCTATGAATGGTACATTATAATATATAAAGAGTTCATATAATGCAAAATAGAATTTGAAATAGGAAATATTAGCAACCAATTCAGCAATTTTTTTTTTATGAAAAAAATATTAGCAACTAATTCAGCAAACTTTGCGCGTTTTTTTTTGCCGTTTTTACAAGTTTAAAATCCTCCTTAAATCATCTTTTGGTTCATGTCACTTCTAAAATGTAGTTTGGAGTAGGATATAATGGATATCAAAGGCAGCGCTATAGCTAGTGGACCTCGAATCTTGTATAATGGGCTTCTACCCAAGTAATGCTTTAAATCATTTAAGTACCAAAGACATTAATTTTGTTTTAGTTGATTCAAATGTTAGGACAGTGCCATATTTTTGCCAGTGTTCGCATGTTGAACTGTGTAAGTAAATAAGAAAAACTAATTAGTTGTATTTGACAATGCTGTTCCTTTGTAAAAATTTCAAGCATTATCAATCTGTTGATTTACCAAAGACAAATACACCTGCAAAGGAAAGCTTTGAAAGCCATCTTCTCATGCTGTTTGGCGCCCGCTACTACCGAAACTACATTTTCAAATTTTTGATAGGGATTTATAGGGTTAAAAATTACCATGTAATGAGTTAAAGCAACCAAATGCCATTTCACTGTCCTTGGTACTTTGTCAGATACAAAGGTTTCACTGAATATTTAACGAAACACATAACTTCTTTGTTTCTTTGAACCTGTTTAAACACACGTCATATCAGGTCGCATATCCAAAGGAATGGGGGGAGTCTGTGGACCCGCCCCCGAAATTTCATGATTCGCTCAAAATTTTCAATCATTCGCCTTTTTTTGTTGTTTGGCAAGCTTAAACCCTTAAAAGGTCTCTTGTTTTAAAAGAGTAAAATGCCTTTTGTATAGAAGACCATGTTGAAGGAGATACTCCATAGTCTTCACATCTGAAAGATCATCAATTGAGATGGAACTGATAAACGCTAAATGGGTGGTTGCGCGATGCGTTGAAAAGCTTCGATAACAGGCCTGAGCTGTTTCCAGCGACCCTAGAACTCTTAGGTCTAAAGAGATATGCCTGCTAAAATTATTTGTCGGGAATGAGGGTCAATCGTTCTTGAAAAATCCATGTAGAATAAGAAAGAAAAGAAACTTAAGACAAATAAGCAAACAATGAGAAGAGGCCCACTTCAAAGGGTACACTGGAGAAGAACTAGTGTACTATCTTCGGGGCTGGTTTTGCCATATGGGCAAGCTAGGAGGCTGCCTAGGATGTCAAGGCCCAAGGGTGGCTATGGGGTAGCCCTATTTGCCGGTAAGAGCTTGTAGTAAAAAAAAGGTATTTGTGCATCATTCAGTACACACTCGAGAATTTGGATATACAGATCAAACAATAATAGGTTTATACCTGTCAGTATTCGAAGAAAATTAGCTTAGGCTCAGTTGAAATCTACATTGTAGGTATATTTTTACTAAATATTTAATTTATAGAGATTTTACTTAACTGGGTTAGGTTATGTTATGTTAGGTATTTAATATAATGCGTTCTGTGCGCCCCCCTTTTAATAATTATTTGTTGTAGTTTTCATAATTTTGTAAGTTAAGAATTGTATTTTCATCGTATTTCGGTAATTTCATCATATTCATATACTTCATTATGATTAATCTAACTTCACTTCGCGAGTGCGCACTGAATAATACACAAGTACCGAAAAAAGAACGAATACAGTTGTTGAGAAAAGAAAAACACACAAAAAGTAGACTTTATTTTTCAAAGACAGAACATCAATCTAAATGATTTGGTCGCAATGTTTGCCAAACAGAAAGCCAGGAAATAGAATTTTTGAACTCTTTGTTGCTTTTACCTTTGCAAAGTATAAGTAATTAGTAAATTGCTTTGTTTATGTCATAATAGGTGGTGAATTTAAAATTTAGTGTTTTACATATCCCACAGTTAACAGAAGGCTGATTTTTTTTTTGAGGGGGGGGGGGCTTAGCAATGCTTTTACCTTGGTGCTAGACTCTTGAGTCGGCCCTGAAGAACAATTTACTACAAAACAGGTCTGCTACCTGTAAAACGACAAGAAAAGAGAGAAGCAAACGCAAAATAGTCTGCTTGTATGAATCAAGGTGAATCATCTTTGACACTGATTAAATAAAAAAACAGGTTTTTTTAACTGAAAGTAAGGAGCTACATTAAAACTTAAAACGAGCAGAAATTATTCCGTATGTGAAAGGGGCTGTCCCCTCCTCAATACCTCGCTCTTTACGCTAAAGTTTTTTACTGTTTTAGAAAATAAAGTTGTGTGACGGATTCAAACTTTAGCGTAAAGAGCGAGGTATTGAGGAGGGGACAGCCCCTTTCACTTACGGAATAATTTCTGTTCGTTTTAATGTCGCTCCTTACTTTCAGTTAAAAAAAACTTGTTTTTTTTATTTAATTTCTGAACGTTTTTGAATTAATACAGATTTGATTTTGGCTCACCGTACATGAATAATTAAAACGAAATCTGTATCATTAATTTTACTTTTTTGGCTAAATGGCTTTCTCGAAATTTTGTTCTGACGTAACTGACGAATTAACTTACGTAACGAACTTCTATATTCGTGTGTTTTATTACGTATATTAGGGAGTTTGCCCCCTAGTTGATACCTTGCTCTTTACGCTAAAGTTCGAATTTTGTTCAAATCACAAACCCCTGAATCACAAAGGCCGGTTAATTAGAATAGATAGCTTTTTTGAAACTACTGAAAAAAACTTTAGCGAAAAGGGCGAGGTATTGACTAGGGGGCGAACCCCCTCGTAACGTAATAATTTCTGTCTGTTTTAAGTTTTGATGTTGATGTTGCTTCTCGATACTTTCAATTGTAAAAAGTTTATTTTTTATTTAATTTCTGATTGTTTTTAAATAATGCTGGGAGATCCGGCGCCCCCTTCATAGAAATGTCCCTTCCCCCAAGGAAACATCCTCCATTGAAGGATTCTCCCTCATAACCCCCCCCTCCACCCCCCTCCCCCATCAGAAAAAATTCCATCCTGAAACGTCTGTATACTTCCCAATAACCACTACTATATGCAAACAATGTGCAAATTTCATAACTTTCATCCCATTACCCCAGTCCTGTTGGGGATTATGTCATCCTTAAAGACATAGTCATGAGATTTTTGACTATGCTGAACAAAATGGCTATCTCAAAATTTTGATTGGGTGACTTTTGGGAAAAAAATGAGCGTGGGAGGGGGCCAAGTTGCCCTCCAATTTTTTTTGTCACTTAAAAAAGGCACTAGAACTTTTAATTTTCGTTCAGATGAGCCCTCTTAAGATATTCTAGGACAACTGGATCGATACGATCACCCCTGGGAAAAAAAAACAAACAAATAACCAAACATATGTTATCATTCTTCTGACAAAAAACAAGGAAATCCACATTTTCGCAGATGGGAGCTTGAAACTTCGGCTGTAGAAGTTTCCAATAGGCTGAAACTAAAGGTGTGATTTTCATTAAATTTCTATGACTTTTTTTCGGGGGGGGGGGGTCCACCTTTTTTCGAAAATAAGGCAAATTTTTTCAGGCGCGTAACTTTTGATGGGTAAAACTAAACTTAATGAAACATATATATATTTGAAATCAGCATAAAAATCTGATTCTATTGATGTATCGGGGATCAAAATTCCGGTTTTTAGAGTTTCGGTTACTATTGAGCCGGGTCGCTCCTTACTTACAGTTCATTACCGTGAACAGTTTGATGAAAACTAGAAACCTAATAGGTGGAATAAAACAAGAAAAAAGGGTAAAGACCATAAAGCTATAGCCCCCGAAATAACCCAGGCAGTAACTAAATATACAAATTGATTTACGTGTGTTACATCCAGGATCTTTTTGATATTTTCATTGCAAAAAATACTATCTAAATTTTCAAGATATTTTTTGTCTCTTCATTAGAAAGAAATTGCAAAGAAACTTACCCTTCCCTTCCCTAAATTTTAATGAATTGGGATTCGTTATCTCCTGGAGCTTGAGAATACTTTTAAGGAAATAATGTATATATTTGTTAAAATAAGTACCAGTCACATAAAGAAAAACTTACTACCCCCTCCTCTATTAAGATTTTATTCCACTAACGGTCTTTCTAAAGATCATCTTGTATCCTTTCAGGAGAGCTATGGTGTACAGCAGGGATAGTCATCATCCTGGGGGACCGAATACAATCTGCCTTGAGTGTTTGTAAATTTCAAATTTCACTAGTCTTTTACAAAATATAATGACCAAAGAAGTGGAATTTGATATATTAGTAAAGTACCTCAAAAATTGCATCGAATTCTTTTCCTTCATCCTCTGGTATCATTCCAAGCAAACTTTAGTTTGAACTGCGGGTCAGGGTCTTTCTAAAGATCATCTTGTATCCTTTCAGGAGAGCTATGGTGTACAGCAGGGATAGTCATCATCCTGGGGGACCGAATACAATCTGCCTTGAGTGTTTGTAAATTTCAAATTTCACTAGTCTTTTACAAAATATAATGACCAAAGAAGTGGAATTTGATATATTAGTAAAGTACCTCAAAAATTGCATCGAATTCTTTTCCTTCATCCTCTGGTATCATTCCAAGCAAACTTTAGTTTGAACTGCGGGTCAGGGTCTTTCTAAAGATCATCTTGTATCCTTTCAGGAGAGCTATGGTGTACAGCAGGGATAGTCATCATCCTGGGGGACCGAATACAATCTGCCTTGAGTGTTTGTAAATTTCAAATTTCACTAGTCTTTTACAAAATATAATGACCAAAGAAGTGGAATTTGATATATTAGTAAAGTACCTCAAAAATTGCATCGAATTCTTTTCCTTCATCCTCTGGTATCATTCCAAGCAAACTTTAGTTTGAACTGCGGGTCAGAGGGCCACCAAAAGATTTCCATAAGCTTATGATACAGCATTGGTGTAACCTGTGGCAGGATTTGGGAGTCCTTTAATTTGTAAAGTTTAGGTTCTGTGACCGCCCATTTCCTCAATATATTTCAGGACCATGAAGTTTGCTTTTAGAACAAAAAGCCTGAAGATATCTTTATTTGGTCTCAAAGCACAATTTTGTGGATGTTCAGTTCATAAATATATCTACTTTTTTCGTAACGGAAAGAAACTTGAAGTAGAAATCAAGGAATAGAAAGAAAACAGGAAATCATACGCAGTAATTCAAAATCTCTTATATCAATAACGAGATCATTTACTTTGCTACTAGTTGCAATTTTTTCTCAGGCTTGATACGCATGAGTTGGCTTACATCCGGCTCATATATCCTTGCCCAGCATGTCTCAAGTTCATTTATCCCGAAGATCTATCAGTAAGACCTCAAAATATGGTAGCCATTAAATGGCTAGGCCTAATTTTCTTGCCCCGTGCCCGTGACTCCAAACATGATCTGCACGGCCAATGATTGTTTCTCAACCTGGGAACAGTTTTTTTCAGGGGGGGGAGTTGTATTCCTGTAGAAAAAGGGTTGTATTCCTGTAGACAAAGGGTTGTACTACAGAGAAACAGAGAGTTTACTTGTCAAACAGCGCTGCGACTCGAAAACTTTCGCTAATTTTATTAGCTTAATATTTCACACAAAAGGGCCAATTATATTTAACGTTCTTTTAACTAGCTAAGAATTTGACGCGGTAACAACGAGCAGAAAAGATAGGCGTAATTGGGCCTTCCGTTCTGAAATACGATTAAGGGATAATGTGATTGGTTTTCGAAAAAATGCGACAAATATAAACCAATGGAATGAAGGCACGCTTTTTAGCACTGAAGTATAGGACGATAATCTTCCTTTATCTCTTTGATTGCGGGGCCATAACAGAATTTAACACATTAATGAAAGGACCTTTTATGGATTAATAGGTTTCAAACGTGCATAGTGGGGCGGATCTAAGTGGTTGTTTAGGGGTAGGTGTCCCCCCAAGAAAGTCAAAAACTGCACTAATTACATGGTCGGAGGGGCGAAAAAACAACTGGGGGAGTTAAATTGTATCGGTGCCTCCCCCGACATTAATCCTGTATCCACCTCAGGGTAATACAAAAATAAAAGTAAGCTTAGAGATAAAGAACCACGTATCAATAAATAACTAATCAAAGCAAAGTAACAACTGTCAAAGCAACAGTATTACTCCATAACACAATTAGGTTACTGATCAGACATAAAATTATGTTCAGGTCAAGGCCGTATCCAGGGGGGGGGGGGTTTACCCGGTTTGAACCCCCCCCCCGAAATTTTTGACCGAGTCGAAAATAAGTCAAAAATTAGTATAACCTAGGTAAAAATCAGTAAAATTAGTCGAAAACTGAGTCAAAAATTAGTAACCCCCCCCCCTCGAAAAAAATCCTGGATCCGCCCTTGGTTCAGGTAATTATCTATTACTAGCCAAAAAGCCTATCACGTAATGGGCATAAAAACCGTAGCATAAACTTCAGGCAATTCAAACTACCTTCATTCAAAACTTCTTTCAGCAAATTTCTATTTGCTGAATTTGAAGTATCTTCTTTTTTCATCCCGGTCCTACACCCTCTCTAATTCCTAGATACAGTCCTAATCAATATTAAATAAAAAAAACAAGTTTTTTAAACTGAAAGTAAGGAGCGACATTAAAACTTAAAACAAACAGAAATTATTCCGTATATGAAAGGGGCTGTCCCCTCCTCAACGCCTCGGTCTTTACGCTAAAGTTTTTTATTGTTTTAAAAAATAAAGTTGTGAGACAGAGTCAAACTTTAGCGTAAAGAGCGCCGCGTTAAGGAGGGGACAGCTCCTTTCATATACGGAATAATTTCTGTTCGTTCTAAGTTTTAATGTCGCTCCTTACTTTCAGTTTAAAAAATTTGTTTTTTTTATTTAATGTCTGATCGTTTTTTAGTTAATGCAGCTTTCATTTTGGCTCACCGTCATTGAATAAGTAAACAAAATTTGAATAAAAATTTTACTTTTCTTTTGCTTAATGGCTGTCTCTAAATTTGTTTCTGACGTAATTTACAAATTAACTTACGTAACGAACTTCTATATTCGTATATTTTTCTTCTGGCAAAAAATACAAAGTTGCAGATTTTTGCAGATATGAGCTTGAAACCTATGTAATAGGGTTTTCTGATACGCTGAATCTGACGGTGTGATTTTCATTAAATTCTTTCACTTTTAGGGGATGTTTCCCCCCTCTTTAAAAAATCAGGTAAATTTTCTCTGGCTCGTAGCCTTTGATGAATAGCACTAAACTTAATAAAATTAATATATTTAGAATCAGCATTATAAGCCCATTCTTTTGATACATTTATTGACATCAAAGTTCCGTTTTTAAAAGTTTCGATTACTATTGAGCCGCATCGCTTGTTTTTTTTCATTACGTAGCCTATATGTTATTACGTATATGATGGGGTTCTCCCCTTAGTCAATACCACGCTCTTAGTTAAAAAAAAATTTAATTCACACACCCCTGAATCACAAAGGCCGTTTAATTAGAATAGATAGCTCTTTTGAAAGCACTAAAAAAAACTGTAGCGTAAAGAGCGAGGTATTGACTTGGGGGAGAACCCCCTCATACACGTAATAATTTCTGTTCATTTTAAGTTCTAATGTTGCTTCTTACTTTCAGTTGAAAAAACTTGTTTTTTTTTAATTTAATTTCTGATCGTTTTTTAAATGATGCTTGGGAATCCGGCGCCCCCTTCATAAAAATGTCCTTTACCCCAAAGAAACATCCTCCACGGAAAAATTCTCCCGAGTAACCCCCTCCTCCAGGCCCCCCCCCACCAGAAAAAAATTCTTCCGGAAAATGTCTGTATACTTCCCAATAACCAATACAATATGTAAGCAATGGGCAAAGTTCATAACTTGCAGCCCTTCCCCTGGGAACTGTGGGGGATTAAGTCATCGTAAAAGACATACTTATTAGATTTTCGACTATGCTGAACAAAATGGCTATCTCAAAATTTTAATTGGGTGACTTTGAGAAACAAATGAGCGTGGGAAAGGGCCTAGTTGCCCTCCATTTTTTTTGTCACTTAAAAAGGGCTCTAGAACTTTTATTTTCCGTTGCAATGAGCCCTCCTACGATATTCTAGGACCACTGGGTCAATACGATTACCCCTGGGGAAAAGAAAGAAAAAAACAAACAAACAAATAAACACGCACCTGTGATCTTTCTTCTGGCAAAAAATGCAAAATTCCACATTTTTGTAGATAGGAGCTTGAAACCTCTACAGCAGGGTTCTCGGATACGCTGAATATGATGGTGTGAATTTCATTAAGGTTCTATAACTTTTAGGATGTCTTTCCCCCTTTTTTCGAAAATCAACCAAATTTTCCCAGGCGCGTAACTTTTGATGGGTAAGATTAAACTTGATGAAACTTATATATTTGAAATCAGAATTAATATCTGATTCTTTTGATGTATCTATTGGTACCAAAATTCCATTTTTTAGAGTTTCGGTTACCATTGAGCCGGGTCGCTCCTTACTTACAGTTCGTTACCACGAACTGTTTGATACAAAAGTTTCATACAAATTGGAGCAAAAACTTCAGCAAATTCAAAACTTCCTCTAGCAAATTTCAATTTTCTGAGTTCCTCCAGTTTAATTTCATCCAAGCACTCTACAACCACCCCTTCCCCCACTCTAATGCCTGGCTATGGTTCCAGGCAATATGCAAAAGTTTGTTGGTTTTCTTGGTTTCCATTATTATTATTTTTTTAATTTTTCTCATCAGCTTTTGCCTCATAATGCCAATTTGTGGCAACGAAACTGCAAAATCATCGGACTACTGCGAACATCGGACATCAGTAGTTCGTATAGCAGTAGTATAGCAGTAGTAGGGATATATCCGCTTATTAGGGAAGGGGGCTGGAATGCAGCTAAACCGTAAGCGGCGCTAAAAACCAATAAATATACATTTTTTTTAATATAACGAAGTAATAATTTTGTTTATAATTTTGTATATAATTATAATTTTGTATATAATTATAAATATTTTGTAATAATTTGTAATAATTTTGTAATAATTTGTAATAATGTAATAATTTTGTAATAATTTGTAATAAAGTAAAATTTTGTATATAATTATAATAAACACAAGTAATTATTTGTGTTTAGTTCGGAACACAGGACGAACTGTACTTTTTTTTTAAAGGAAAAATAAACAATGAATATTACTAAAGCTTGTTTATCACAACTATTCAGTTTTGGTTTGAGGATGGCGTCAGGGGGAGTCTTTTGCCCCGGGTCCGCTTATGTCTCTCTTCACCCTGAATAGGCATAAATACACGTTTCCCTCATATTCAAATATGTTTCAATGTCCAAAATATGCTGCAAGAATTAAGGTACTTGTCTAGAATCCGGTAAGCACGCGGGAAGTGAAGTTTCGTTAAAGCTAATGAAATGAAACAAAATAGGATAAAAGTTTAATAGTTCAGAAACAAATTAGGGCTATATATTTGCGCATTAGTTGGTAAAGTATAGCATATATTACATACGTAACTTAACCCAACCTAGCTACCTTTCAGTCCCCCTAAACCCCCCAAAAACTAACGTTTAAATATAGTTCCCCGAGTGAGAAACCCTTTGTTTATACAGCGTCTCATATAAATTTCCGGGTAACGCCTATCTGATCTTCGCAATACAATTCTCGCGTGCTTATCGGATTCTAGACAAGTACCAGAATTAATTCTGAAGTTGGGAAATGGGGAACTGATAGTCCAGATATCTTTTTTCAAGATATCTCATTTAACGAAAATTGTGTTGCCATATCCATACCAATTCTGCTCTACTCTTTTTTCGTTAATTTTTTTTTGTTATGAGTGAAGAGCCGAAAGGAACTGCGCTGAGGATATACTGTTTGTTAGACGCTATTGGTCATGATATAAAGTTCATATAAATGTATTTTTCAAAATCTAGAGGGGGCACAGGTAATTTCGAAAACCACACTGCCTTTCCATGACGATAAATAAAAGTTCAAATTGGGATAACTCCTTTATTAGACACTGACAGTTCACAAAAAAAATACTGCAAATGTGACCGAAATATCCAGTATGTTTTTGTGAATTATTACTGTCTAATAATACTGTCTAATTTTGATGATTCGATGAAAATACTAAAAAATGCATTTTTCCAATAAAAATACAAAAAATTTCTTTTTTTTTAATCGAAGGGAATAGGGATGGCAACTGCACTCTTAAAAATGACAGATGTCACTGTCTAATTGTTGATATCTTAATTTTTTGTTCTCATGATTATAACAGTTGTATTGTGACTGCAACAAATTATAATTATAACTCCGTTGATAGTTCATCTAATCCGACCGATGATTGTCGGCAAAAAAATTTTGCGGTGTCATCAAGAATTAGTGCAAAAATACGCGATTTAGTGCGTATGAAAAGCATACAGTGGAATGATTGTGCCACAGTTTTTTATATTTTAAACCTCCTTGGTCCCTTAGATGTCCGTAGAGACCACTTTGGGAAACACAGTTCTAAATTTGTCAGGAAGCTGTGTCATTATTCAGACTATGGTAAAAGTAAAACTATGATAACTAAAACTATGGTATTTAATCCAATTCAAAGTTGTCAGCCGAGACCTGAAATCAGAAAACGATGATCGTTTTTTTGCGATCTTGACAAAGCGACAGAATCAGGATTGCCATTGGAAAAAAATCACTAGACTTTAGTGGTTTTTTGGTTGATTTGTTGATTTTCTTGAATAATCTAGTGATTTATGTGATGATTTAGTTATTTTTTTTCTTTAGGCAAAATAAAAAAATCACTAAAAATGAAGATAAATCACTAGGAGTGGAATCTCTGGAAATTATCATCTAAATGTCCAAAGCGAGATCAACCCTGACTTAATGATGACTTAAGCTTCACATAGTGCTTCATTAAAATTCGTCAATGCATTTATTACAGGTCCTACCTGCAAAATTTGTGTTTAATTCTTTGTATGATCTGCTTGGACAAGCACTAATGAACATTATACCCGCTTCCGTCTGAAGGTAATTTATTTTGTGCCGTCGCAACTACCAATTTTTAAATCCGTTGCTAATTAAGCATGAACCATCGCCCTGAGTAATCTTCTATTTTAGGTTATTGTACCTTAAGAGTTTCTTTTCCACTTTTTGAGTAACTGTCAATATAGCTTACTAGAGGGGAATATTCGCGACTAATCGTGTCGTAACGGCAAGAATAAGCACAAGGCACGAGTATCCAAATAAAAACGAAGCCCGGGCCACATTATAGTCACACTTGTCAAACAAATCAAAATTACGGACGACTACAGCGCCAATTATGCAGTAGCGTAATTTCGTCAAAATCATGGGGGGAAGGCTAAAGTTGGAGCTACTTTTCCCAATAAAGTGAAAATGACAGTAAAAATTGAAAAATGAGCCGTTAAACTTGGCTTTTTAACCAACATAAGTGACTATGGTGTGGCGTGGGCATTATAAGACCACATACTGACAATTATAAAAAAAACTCGCCAAAAAAGCAAATGATTTGAAATTTGGCCACGCTTCCATCATCCTAATCAAATTCTACCAATAAACCGGTATGCATGATTAGTTTTCATTTATGATTCTATAACATGTTCAAGTACACTTTTCATAACGTTAAATTCTTCATAAAATAAAGAAAACAGGAAAATTCGAAGTTTTTTTTTTAGAGCCAAGTGGGCTACAGTTTGAATTTGGCGCTAAAATCTTCCAGCCCGTAGCGCTCTCAAACACCTGCCTAGATTTGCGTTTCTTGTCTAACTAATTTTCGTTCCGTTTCTTTCCGCTATGATTTTGGTATTTCTTGTAATTTTTTGAAGGCCTAAGTTGAGCTATGCTATGCCCCTTTATTAAAGGGCCTTTAACGAATGGCACCCGGGCACCGCTGAAAACGCGTTTTAAGTACCAATGACATCAAAACATAAGCATTTTGCCAGTTACAACCACAGTTTATAGAATTAGCAGTATGATCTTTCTCTATCTCTCCCATTATAAAAACCAAGACAGGGGTGCGAGTGCTCCGGAGAACGTTTTTGCGGATAGAAACATAGGCGTTATCAGATCTTTTCTCGGGTAGACAAGTCAGATTTCTCTTGGACGCGAAACAAGTGGAAACCCGCTACTACGAATAATGCACTTGGTAACCATTTCTCAGTGATTGACGATAACAAACTAATCCGCTAAAGCAGAAACATGTGGGAGGAGCTTTTTGTTCGCACCGAGACCGAAGACCAGAAATTATCTGCGATAAGCTTACTGTCTATAAACTGTGGTTGCAACCATCAAGGCTGAAAGACCATCTTAGGTCGTTTCATACCTGATAACCATGATTTTCTTGATTATCTTTCCTTTTTTAAAATCATAAAGTTTTCAAAACTGTACTAAATTTTTATCAGTGTTACTGGCGATTCAAATATTGGCAACCTTGTAATCCCCCAAGACAACTATACCTTCTTAAACCGTTTCGTGTGTTTTATGTTATTTTTATAATTTTTCACTCACCTCTCTTTATTGGACTTACGCCCACTACTACCTAAAGCTGGATAAAGCCTTTTTATTTAAAAGTTGAGTTTGCTTTTTTTTAATAATTTTTTAAGATATATGCTGTCTTTTAAATTTCCGCTTAATTAATTCAAACAATCATTTTTCAGTTTTGCTGTCTTTGGTGCATTAAGCCCGTTCCAAAATATGGTCTGAGCTAGAATTGTTTTCACGGTTTTCTTCTGTTTAATTGGAACTAGAGTATACCTTTTTGTTGAGTCACCAACCCTTCGTTCTCAATAATTCACATTACGCATCTTGCGTAATATGCATATGCTTTCTACATTGTGTGCGTTTGCGAATCCTTTGTTGTATGCTTTTAAAATTCTGAGTTTGATTTTAACATGCCAATTGCGAAACATTGGAACAACTTGGATTGCATGCGAAAATCCACAGTGTGTAATGCATTTTCGTAAAGAGGCTTCTTTGATTTTTGTGAAAATACCATAGTGGTTGTAAATTTTGGACTGTGGGAAAAACATTTTGTAAGTTAAGAATTTACGGAGGCAGGACCCTTGCTCCCGCCCTTCTTTGAAATATAGCCTACAGATGTTTGCGACATACCCTATAGTTCCTTATATTTTCATACGATTTACCTACTCTTGGTGTTTTACTTCCAAGTTATGCCCCCCCCGCCCCCGAGATGTAGGTTGTCTTTCAATTTTCCTTGACCTAGGCTAAGTTACTCCTTTTTAAAGCAGGATTATCAAATAGTTCGTGGTAACGAACTGTAAGTAAGGAGCGACCCGGCTCAATAGTAACCGAAACTCTAAAAAACGGAATTTTGATACCAATAGATACATCAAAAGAATCAAATTTTAATGCTGATTCCAAATATATGTTTCATCAATTTTAGTCCTACCCATCAAAAGTTACGTGCCTAAGAAAATTTGCCTGATTTTCGAAAAAAGGGGAAACACCCCCTAAAAGCTATAGAACCTTAATGAAAGCACACCATCAGATTCAGCGTAACAGAAAACCCTACTGTAGGGGTTTCAAGCTCCTATCTGTAAAAATGTGGAATTTTGTATTTTTTTTTTTTTGCCAGAAGAAAGATCACTAATGTGTGTTTATTTATTATTATTTTTTTTCAGGGGTGGTCGTATCGACCCAGTGATCCTAGAATATCGTTGGAGGGCTCATTCGAACGGAAATAAAAGTTATAGTGCCCTTTGTATTGACAAAAAATGGAGGGTGACTAGGCCCCCTCCCACGGTCATTTTTTCCCCAAAGTCACCCGATCAAAATTTTAAGATAGCCATTTTGTTCAGCATGGTCAAAAATATTATAACTATGTCTTTTAGGATGACTTAAGCGTCCAAAGGGCTGAAAGCTATTAACTTTACCCAATGTTTACTTACAGTATTGGTTATTGGGAAGTATACAGACGTTTTCAGGGGGGATTTTTCATGTTTAGAGGGGGGGGGTCGGGGATTATGTGGGAGGATCCTTCCATGGGGGAAGGGGCATTTCTATGCCCCTTCTATGACCCAGCTTTATTTAAAACAAACGATAAGAAATTAAATAAAAAAAAACAAGTTTTTCAACTGAAAGTAAGAAGCAACATAAAAACTTAAAACGAACAGAAATTATTACGTATATGATTGGTTTCACCCCCTAGTCAGTACCTCGCTCGTTAAGCCAAAGATTTTTTAGTACTTTCATAAGAGCTATTTATTCTAATTAACGGCCTGTGTGAGTAAGTGGTCATTTTTAAAGAATTGGAACACAATTCGAACTGTAGCGTAATGAGCGAGGTATTGACTAGGGGGAGAACTCCCTAATACAGGCTACGTATTAAAAATATATCAATATAGAAGTTCGTTACGTAAGTTAATTCGTAAGTTACGTATACTTATTACTAATAAAAGCGTTCGTAAGTAAAATTAAACAACGTTCGAGAAAGCCATTTAACCAAATAAAAGTAATATTATTATGCAAATTTTGTTTTAATTATCATGTACGGTGAGGAAAATCAAAACCTGCATTAATTCAAAAACGTTCAAAAATTGAATAGAAAAACAAGTTTTTTTTAACTGAAAGTAAGGAGCGACATTAAAACTTAAAACGAACAGAAATTATTCCGTATATGAAAGGGGCTGCCCCGTCCTCAACCCCTCGCTCTTTACGCTAAAGTTTTTTATGGTTTTAAAAAACGAAGTTATAAGACAGAGTTTTGCACAAAGAGCGGGGGTTGAGGACAAGGCAGCCCCTTTCATATACGGAATAATTTCTGTTCGTTTTAATTAAGATTTAATGTCGCTCCTTACTTTCAGTTAAAAAAACTTGTTTTTTTTATTTAATTTTACACAAGTCCTCAATGAACTTGCTAGTGATTATCTGCATGTAAAACATATTCCAGCTTTTAATGCTAAGTCTATTGTGATATCTGCACTGTAGTTGGTACCACATGGTGTGTGGTGGGATTTGGAAAAGATAATTCAGTCTTAGACCTCTCTTGTTTACGCTCGTATGGACGTATGAAAAATACTAGAAGTAATGAATTGCTTGACTAATCGGTACTACTCAATGAACTCGGTACTACTCAATGGGTCCTCAATGAACTTGCTAGTGATTATCTGCATGCAAAACTTATTCCAGCTATTAATGCTAAGTCTATTGTGATATCTGCACTGTAGTTGGTACCACATGGTGTGTGGTGGGATTTGGAAAAGATAGTTCAGTCTTAGACCTCTCTTGTTTACGCTCGTATGGACCTATGAAAAATACTAGAAGTAATGAATTGCTTGACTAATCGGTACTATTATTTTATTTTATTTCATTAGCATTAACCAAACTTGACTTCTTTAGCAGTGTCAACATAATGCACTAGTACCGATTAATCTCTTGGATACTATAGACACATACATGGAAAATTCATAAGAGTGGAAACTGGCGATTGTATCCAAAATGAAAATGGCCAAATTCTTTTACAGTAAGTGGGCCTCAAATCCGTATCCAGGGGAGGGCAGGGGTTTGCCTTCTTAAATGTTTGTCCAACTCGTAAAAACATAACACAAATGCATATAAATAAATTTTTTATGTGTTTTTTTTTGCCTAAGTCGCTTGACCCAGGCCCTCGAAACCGAAAAATTTTGGTTTTAACCCCAATTGTTCTATGTTAAATCATTGATGCAAGTTTTTCATTCTCTTTGGTTGAACTTGAAACATTTGACTAGAGGATTTTTTCAGGATTCAAACAATTTACATAAAATAATTTGGTTCAAATATTTGAATATGTCTAGATTTTACCATCTTCTTGCAAATTCTTTCCTGGGTAGAGGAGAGGGAGGGGGGTTCTTCAAGTGTGTTAAGTCAAGATTCTCTTTATGCTAGAATAAGTACAACTAAATTGTTTTTTCTGCATGCTGTAGGCTATGTGTCAATTAATAGTTTATTTTACTAGAGTTTTCGTGTCCAGTTTCATTTGTTGAAATGTTTAACTAAGTTGTCTTCGCGTACTAATAATATTTAATTCTCAGGTTAATTGTTTAATCTTTGCTTCGAACAATAGTCTGTCTGCTGAAGGAATAATTGCAAGGTGTGCGAAAATTATTTTAAAATACAAATTCGGTCATGAAACAAGCTCAATTAGCTATTTAGTATAATTATACAATAATTGTATTGTGCGTAATTATGTATATAGGCTATAATTTAGTTTTTATGCCATTTGAAATGACATTCATTTAAACTTATCTTACAAGTTATCTGAACTAGTAAGTGAACGTTGCTTACACGTGAAAATAATTTGAAGAAGATAATTTGTTCAGCCTACAGTAGAAGGTTTTTCTAATTAACCGTAACTCACTTGGCGATCGCTCTCCAGGATTCGTATGGAGATCCCTATCTCCAGTTACTTTTTTGTTCTTTTATGAATTGGGTGTTTTTCGTTTGTTCCTTTCGTGTGACTAAGTAAAAAAACAAACTAGGTTTTCCAACTGAAAGTAAGAAGCAATATTGAAACTTAAAACGAACAGAAATTATTCCGTATATGAGAAGGGCTGCCCAGTCCTCAACTTTCGGTCTTTGCGGTAAAGTGTAAAAGTTATTTTAAAATACTCATAAATAAATACTCAAAATATTCAAATTCAACAGTCCTTGTGTTTCAGGAAATGTGTCCTAAGAGTTAGGACAAAAAGCCAAACTTCAGCGAAAAAAGCCAAGGAGATAAAGAAGGGGCGGCCCCCTCAAATATAGAATTATTTCTTTTCGTTTTAAGTGCAATTGTGTGCTTTTTGGTAGTAGCGGGTGCCAAATTAAAAAAAAAGTGTGGGTGAAAAATCGGCAAAAACAAGCCTAAACATATGGCGCCAAACAGCTTAAGATGATGTAGCTTTCCTTCGAAGGTGTACTTGTCTTTGGGAATCAACACGTGGTGTGCGTTTGAATTTTCACGGATGAAAAGCGTTTTCAAATTTGAGTAGTTAGTTTTACTTATGTTTTTCCACGGTTCAACTTGACAACGCTGTTAAAATGTGATACTACCCTAAAAACTTCATAATTTTTGAAATAACCAAAAGAGGGTAAGAGTTTATATTCTATGTCCTTCATAATTTAACTCTTCAGGATAATTCCGCTTCATTATCTGGATTGAATACCATTTTTATGATCAGATATAAATTATTGTTTAGCATTGCACGGAACATTCTTTTCAGTTTTTTTTTTGTTTCCGTTTTGCATGATCTGAAACAGATGGTCGTTGCTATAATATCCGTTTCTATAAAGTAATTTCCCTCTTAAAAAAAAAAATCTCGAGTCGTATCAGAAGTTGGCTGGTGAATGATGAATTAATCATTTTGAAGGTCAGGTGCATTCGCAGTAGAGGGCTTCCGACCCCCTGAAATGTTGTTTTATTATTATTCCAATCGTTGCATTGTTGTATTATCCCAATTATTTCATATTGCCCCGATCCCTTGAAGATTGACTAAGGTTGTCAATCTGTCATACGTGAAAGGAATTTTCTCTGAATTACTCAGGCGAGGTAAAGTTATAGTGCTGTCTGTATGGAGGTGGGTCTGGGACTGATCCTGCTAATTATAGGCCAATATCTCTTTTATCTGTTTTTAGCAAAATTTTTGAGAAGGCTATACTATCCAGCAGGGCCGTATCCAGGATTTTTTTCGGGGGGGGGGGGGTTTACTAATTTTTGACTTTTTTTTTGGGGGGGGGGGGTACTAATTTTTGACTCAGTTTTCGACTAATTTTACTGATTTTTACCTAGGTTTTACTAATTTTCGACTTATTTTCGAGTCGTCAAAAAATTTCGGGGGGGGGGGGTTCAAACCGGGTAACCCCCCCCCCCCCCCTGGATACGGCCTTGCTATCCAGGCTTCTTAGTTTTCTGGATGTCAAAAAATTTTTCCCTGATTTCCAGTTCGGATTCCGAGCGAATCACTCTACAGAGCATGCTTGCGTATCTCTATTGAATTTCATTCATTTGGCAATAGATTTTGGTCTTATCCCGGCAGCTTTATTTTTGGATGTTCGTAAAGCTTTTGATTCTTTGACTCATCAGATTCTTCCTTGGAAATTATTGCATATTGGTATAAGATCAAATGTTTTCTCTTGGTTTGAATCATATCTTTCTGGTAGACTTATTTCAATTGATCCGCTTTTCCGGAACCCTTCTGAAGTAGAATATGGTGTCCCCCAGGGATCTGTTCTTGGCCCCGTTTTATTTCTGATTTACGTCAATGATCTGATTTCAGCAGTCAAAAAAACTAGTCCTCTGGTATGCTGCAATATTTGTCATCTAGATGGTCCATCGTGCCCCAATGCTACTTCTAATGAAGATTACCTCATTGTTTCTCCTGATGAAAATATTGTTAGGACTCTAGGGAAGACGGAATGTGATATCATGTCTAATCTTGTGGTAATATTTGAGGGAGTAGTTTCATGGTTTGAGGCGAATTACTTGGCCTCGAATGTTGCCAAGTCACATTTTCTTATTTTTTCTCGAATTGGTGTAGCTTTCCCTCAACTGGCACAGCTTCAGGTGTCACAAGGCTCCTTGTGTAGACCAAAGAATCTGTTGATCCGGTTTCTTGGTATCCTGCTTGATGAGAACCTTTCGTTTAGACACCATATAGCCATGATTAGGGTTAAGGTCTCACGGAATTTGGGTGTCATTCGAAAACTCAAACACACCTTTCCTGGATCTATTCTGAAGCTTCTTTTTTTCTGCCTTGTCCAGTCATATGTCTCTTATTGCCACATAGTATGGATGTCTGCTTTTCCTTCTACACTGCGGTCGCTTTCTGTCATGTATGATAAAACACGGCGTCTGGTTATGGGCACTAACCGTTCTTCACCAAGACCGCTTCTAAATCTACAGTCTATCTACATTCTTTCTTGTGCTTCTTTTGTTTTTCATCAGCTTCATAGCAATCTACCAAAATCTCTTCAAAAAACTCCTCAGTTTATTTCTGATTCAGCTCCATATAACCTTCGTTCGTCACATAATATCTGCATTCCTCCTACTTCCACTGTGCGGTCAGATTTCAATCCCCTCATCGCTTGTCATCAGGTTTGGAACTCCCTGCCTTCTTCAATACAGAAATGCCACTCGTTTGGCACTTTCAAGAGGATTCTTAAGGACCATTTAGTTAAGAATCAAACAGAATAGTTTTTTTTTTTTTTTTTTTTTTTTTTTTTTGTGGAGTTGATTTTTAGTTTTGTTTTATGGTGGTCTTCTCTGCGCTATGACTCCCAGGCCTCAGGTATGGTCTCTTTTTAATTTTATATGTTGTTTGGCGATTGATTTCTTTTTTATGGTTGTTTGGATATATTGTATTTTCTTTTTTTTTCTCTCTCATTCCCCCTTGTATCCCTGGCCACGGAGTCTTTAGAGGGGGATTAGGAGTGTTGTGGTGGTATTGTATGTATTGATTGGATTATTCAATGTAGGCCTATTTTAGTGTTTTTCTATTGATTTAGTGTTTGATTTAAATGGTATGTATTCCCCCTCTATTACAGGCCTAGGAGCCTTTGGGGGATTAGCACAATGTATTTTCTTGTATGATTAATTGATTATGAATAAATCTTATCTTATCTTTCGCCTTGTTTATATGTTTATATATTTTTCACATAGTTTGCCTGTTTTCGCCCCCTCTCAAGTTTCAAATTTGCCCCATCTCCTTTCGAAATAAGTATCTGCTTACGTGTCTACCGAAGCTAGGAATAGAATCAGTGACGATAATGACAAAAGGAGACACGGTTATTGGTTCAAAGTGTGGTTCAAAGTATTGGTTCAAACCATAAATGTGCATTACTTCCGCCTATTATTTGCCAATTCTTTTCGGCTTTTTTTGTGTGGCTTATCCACAACCATTGTTGGCATTAGTATATCATATTACATAAGTATTTAGATAGCCTATCAATATAGATTTTCTAACATGGAGATCTCATCCATATATGGAATCCTTGATCCATCAACCAAGGTGATTGATCTAGAACGGAGAGCCTCAAGACGATCCCTCAGTAAACTCTACGACTCACCGCTGACTCAACTGTTTCTGTGAATGAAATACCTGTATTTAATTTTTAGTGTTGAACATGTTTTTCTTTTGTTTTGTTTCATTTTGTACTCCGCTTTTTTTTTTCTCCATTTCTCCATTGTAAGCGGGCATAAATATATATATATATATATATATATATATATATATATATATATATATATATATATATATATATATATATATATATATATATATAGGTCTCTTTTCAGTAGTATACTGAAGGAGAGGGCTCAGAGGGTTCAGACTCTTTCCGTCCTGAAATTTGAAGGATTCATTGAATTTTTTCCCTATTGGCATTGTAATGTCTAAAATAGTCTGGTACTTTTGTCTTACAGCCACCAGACTCAAGATCTTGTATCGCAAACATGAGACAATAACCGGTTTTCATAGTCTTTATACCGGACATTATTAACTTCGGCTCGGTGGGAAACTACTTTGTAACTATCTTTTAATTAAATATTTAGTCGGTATTTTGGTTAAGATAGTTTACGTTACGTATTTAATATAATGCGGTCTGGGCAGCCCCCCTTCCATAATTCTTTGTTATAGTTTTCATAATTTTATTGATAAAGTATTTTATTTTCGTCATATTTTTTTTTATTTTACTAACATTAACCAAACTTCACTTCTCGACAGAACTTGAATGTCGTAGCTATAAGACACAATTACCTATAGTCTTTTTAATTGCCACGATTGATCTCACTATATTTTTTGAAAGTTACCGTTCAAATAAGTCGTCATTAATGACTCTTTTAAAGCAGATTGTTTTTGAAGAAGTGATCGCATTTCTGCCCCTCCTTGAGCCTTTGGTGTTAGGACCTTTTTCAAATGATATAACATTTGTATTATCATGGATAATACCAGGAGTTTTCCCAGGGGACAAATAACCCTTAGCTAAGGGGTTAAAAAGCTAGGGATTTTTCCGGGGAGAAGGTCAAATTTAATGTTTACGTTAGAACTTATAGCTTTACACTCCCTTTAGAGGATTTAAAGAGGGACATATTCATATTCATTTGCATATTCTTAGGATTCGTACGCCCCACCCAAGGTACTGCCATTATGATTCGTGTATTTTTTGTGAAGTTTGGGCCCAACTTCTCACCATGCCCCACTCTGAAATTAAACACCTGTGCACGTGTTAGGTTGGTATTTGAATAATTGTTTACTTTTTCCAGGCCTCAACCTTATCTGAGTATCCACTGTCAAGAATCTAGTCCTCTTCATCCCTTGTGTCACTTCAGTGTGGGTCTAGTCTGTTTACATTCCTGTGGTTGTCTGAAGAAGTGAAAAATTATTCTCCTGTGAAAGAGTAAGGTGTAAATTTCCTTGTGATACCAGCTAGTAAAATTATATGTGGAATAAATGAAGTGAAATGGCGTTTAGAATTTCAGTGACGTCACCATTTCGAGATCCCGAGGAGGAGGCAAGCTATTATGGGCAAAGTTTAGATGATTGGGCTAAAGATAAGCCCCTTAGCATACTCCAGTTGGACCCAGCCGACAGAGCCGTCCTTAGAATAGCAGGTATTTTAATTTATTCGGTTTCTTCTTAAAAAGGTTGTGATCTGACTTACTTATCTGAATGATCAGGATTGTTTTTTGATATGTTGATTGAAACTAAGCTTATTATCACTATTATTCGTTTCTCGTTAAGTGCTATAGCCGGCTAAATAGTTTTTGCGGTTGTTTTTATTAAAATTTGTGTTTTTTTAAGTTTGCATGTTATAATAAAGATGATAAAAAACAATATTTTTTTCATTTGAAATTGTTTTAACATTGAATGTTCTCTCAAGGGGAGGGACTGAGGACAAAGCCGCAACCAGGAGGTTTAGGGGTTTTCAACCCCCCTTCGAAATATTTGTCCGACTCGTAGAAACGTAGCGAAAATGAATAAAAAGAATTTTTGTTGCGTATTTAATTTTTTTTCTCCGTTAATATAACCGGTACTTGGGCACTATATGGGCCTTTGCAAGGAAACCAGTAACGAAAAACCCGTTTTCGACGGGTTAATTCAAGAGACTGCTATAGAGTAATGCAATCCATAGCGGGATTTTCATTGCGTATACGATATTTAAACTGTTGTTTTTTGGGTTTTAGCGGGGGGGGGGGGAGGCACCTAGGCTAGTTTACGTATTTAATATATGCTATGCTTTACCTTACCCTAAATTTTTATTAAGTCTAGTTTTTTTTTACTTTTTTCGCGTGTTTCTCAGGTTTGTCACCAGTTATCCGAAATTCACCAGCCAAATGGGATAATTCATAGATCTAAAGACCGATATGCTCGTTTTTTGGGCATTCTTGTTGATGAAAGCCTATCTTTCAAACGTCACATTAATTTTATTAATATGAAGATATGCAGGAGTCTCGGTATTTTAAGGAAACTTAAGCATACTTTTCCTGGATCAATTTTGAAAATCCTGTTTTATTGGAAAATCCAAGTTCCATTTACTCCTTGTATAAGGTCAGATTTTAATCCTCTAATGACGTGTCATATTGTTTGGAATAAGTTGCCTGAATCAGCTCAAGGGTGCCACTAAACCTTTTGCTTCTCTTTTTGCTCTTCTGTCTTCCTTTTCTTTTTGCTCTTCTGTCTTCTGTCTCCTTTTGCTCTTCTCTTCTGTATTTTCTTTTGTTTTTCATCTCTGAGCAAGTAACTCATTTGTCTTCCCCCTTCTTTACAGACCAATGAACCTTTGGGGGAATAGTAATATGTAACATTGTATGTGTATTTAATGAAAAATAAATCTTATCTAATCTATCTAAACAATTGTGACTACCAATTTTCTTGCTACTCTTATTTGGGAATTTACTTGCGGACCCAGGGGGAGGGGGGGGGGGTTGAAGTGAAAAGATATTGAATAGACAAGCTAAATAGAAAAATCATAGAAATAGCGCAACAATTATGCGATTCTCGGGTAGGTGCTTTCGGGTAGGTTAGCACTCAGCTGTTCTGATGTACATGCCTGGATGTTTTTGCTCTATTGAATACTTTGTTTTACTATTTAGTAAAAATTATTGTGGTTTTTAACCTAATGCAAGCTATTTGGTTTTATCTATGATTAAGACTTCAAACATTCCCCTCTGTTTAAATAGCAATTTGCTGAGACTGTTATCTGAGATCCGGATGTATAAACAATCGTGATTAGTTTATAACACCACTTTTCTTGCTGTCCCAAGTATAGTTAGTATGGTTTTAGTGATTCTTTGAACGCATTTTATTAGATGTATTGAGAAATTTGGGTATTTAAAACCTCGTAAGATTTTAGGGAGTCTAAGTCGGCTAAAAAGTAAAAATCAACTTTAATCATGGTTGCAGCAATAGCCGCAACCTAGTGAAACCACGGCCCATAATAACCAAAAGTTAAAAAATGCGTTTTTTTTTGTGTCAAATGAAAAAATTGCTATTTGTAGCTGATTCAGGAATGGTAACTACTATTTCGATTAATCGTAATAGTAAAATGTTATTTTGAATACACATTTGCAGGAATTTTAAAGAGTTTTAATTTGGAATTTTAACTTTGAGTGTAACCAAAAACTAGTGCTTTACTGAAAAGTAGGCTTTCTTGAGTTTTTTCATACAGTTAAAACCTGTCGTAAAAGTTGTTGATTTTATAGCCGGTCAAAGATTGTTGAGAGCCTTACGAAGATTATTCTTTAATTTTCTGCAAGCCACTTAAAGGGTTTTCCTGTTTCTATTTCTGTTTTGTTGCGTCGGTTTTGTGTTTTCAGTAAAGCGTTAGTTTTTCAGAATTCTACCAATACAAGGAAATACCACGAGACAGTTTGCTTGAAACAATTTTCAAAAATATTTTGTAATTACTGCGAAGCAGTCATTTTGTTCGTTGTAAGTATCAACTTTGTTTAGAAAATCTTGGTTTAAAAAAATAATTTCTTCAAGAAACAGCCTTATTAAATTTGTTTAACTGTTTTCTAGATTTTGCAAACCATGCACTGTAATGAGTGGCGAGTAAACAGCAACCCCTGTCAATAGTAAAGGAAACTCTAAAAAAGAATGTTTTAAAACAATGTACCGTGCAGTGGTAGGATAAATCAATGATTTGATGAAAACTCAAGTAAATTAACCACTTCACTAAACAATTATCCTTATTAAATTACTTAATTCAATATATCACTTGGGTATATTCATCGAACGACTCGGTTTATTTGCTGATTATAAACAGAATTAATGGATGGGTGCAAGTAATAAAGCAACAATTTGTTTCCTTCAACGATTTTGATATCTTCATTGAAAAATACACTTTTTTGGTATTTTTGTTGAAGAGGTCCCCTTTTCGGTATTTTCATTGGAAAAAAATACCCGCTCCTCCCTCAAATTTGAAAAAAATCACCTTTTGTCCCCCCCATCCTTTTCGTGACTTGGCGCCACTGATGACAGGGATAATAAAAAGGGGGAAACGTAGTGTATAGTCTACTCGTTTGGGGGGCAAGAGAAAAAGTTAATTTGCTTCTTTCTTCCAAACTCAAAATTCTAACTCCCCTTCCGCTCCCCCTCTCCAAAAAAAAGAATCTCGGAAGTTTCAATTCGATTCCCCAATTGTGAGATAAAACAAGGTATTGTCACTAGGCATAAGATTCGTCACCTTCTAGTTAAATTTGCTGACCGTATACTATCTCTTTTATGAGAAAAATTCGATTGCCTTCAGGCTTCAAAGAGCGTATAACCTATTGTGTGCATGCGAAAACCTACTGAATCTGAGTGTAAAGGTAATCTGGAGAAATACTTATTTCAGTTACCCGTGGTGTTACCTCATGTGACAGTTTTATTACACCGCTGATTAGATGGGTGCTACGGACATTTACTAATTACATAAAGTAGGCGTAATGGTTTTTCTATCAGTGGTCGAATATAAGTAGAGAGCTCATCCGAACAGACTTTTAAGGTTCAAGCGTTCTTTCCAAGCAACAAGAGTTTCAGTAAATTGCTCATTCCCTTTTTGCCCCACAACAACAATTTTAACCTGAACAGGGTTGAAGTTTTGAGTGGCACTGAGGATACTTCATACTAATCAAGATGGGTTAGGGAGAGATAACCCCATGTACAAGTATATTCAGAAGGCCCGTAACAGCTGCTGGAATAAGGTATCTTGATTGATTCACGAATCAAGAGTTTCATCTTCGATCCAGTGACAAATACTGAATTTCAGGTCTATCAGGGCGCATATTAGGCCTGTTGTTAGAGAATTTGTTTAGCCAGCAAGTAGAACTTGGATTCAGACCTTTGATCTATTTTGAAAAAGACTCGTGTGGCGGAAATTGTGCCAAGAGTGGCGGAACTGTGCGGCACATATGGTATTCTGAGATGTACACCATGTGGTGGAAAATGGGTATCCCCATGGAAGACTCAGCTATGGAAAGGGTTTTTTGTTTTGTTTTCATTTTCTATTGGACACCAGAAAAATATATATTCTTTTGCCTTCTCGAGCTCTCGTCTCCCTCGGGCGTGGTCATGGTGTTGGTGCTTCAAAAACAAAAGATAAGAGAAATAATGGACGCGGTTTACTTTAATATTGAACGCTTCAAAAGTGGTGAAGTGGTGCTTCAGTGGTGCTCGTCTCCCTCGGGTGTGGTCATGGTGTTGATGCTTCAAAAAGAAAAGAGAAGAATGAACGCGGTCTACTTTAATATTGAACGCTTCAAAAGCGGTGAAGCGGTGCTTCAGTGGTGCTCGTGTCCCTCGGGTGTGGTCATGGTGCTGATGCTTCAAAAACAAAAGAAAAGAGATAAGAATGAACGCGGTCTACTTTAATATTGAACGCTTCAAAAGCGGTAAAGCGGTGCTTCAGCGGTGCTCGTCTCCCTCGGGTGGGGTCATGATGCTGGTGCTTCAAAAAGAAAAGAGAAAGAATGAACGCGGTCTACTTTAATATTGAACGCTTCAAAAGCGGTGCTTCAAAGCGGTGAAGCAGTGATTCAGCGGTGCTCGTCTCCCTCGGGTGTAGTCATGTTGCTGGTGCTTCAAAAACAAAGAGAAAGAATGGATGCGGTCTACTTTAATATTGAACGCTTCAAAAGCGGTGCTTCAAAAGCGGTGAAGCGGTGCCGTCTCCCTCGGGTGTGGTCATGGTGCTGGTGCTTCAAAAACGAAAGAAAAGAGAAAGAATGGACGCGGTCTACTTTAATATTGACCGCATCAATTATTACGCTCTTTTGAGTTTACATTTTGAAATAGCTGATTTTATGGAACCTAAGATAAAGTATCATAATATTGCTAAAGTCATATAGAAGTGATAATGGCCAAGCAAAGATTGTGACAAGAATACAAATATTTGTAATAAGTATTTGAACAATTTCCAATTTCGGAAGCACTGTGGAGGTTTAAAAAATTTTGTAACTGTTTTGTAAAATGTGTTACGCATTTGTCTAATTATGTAAATAATTGGATAGTTTTTGGAGTTGTTAACTTCTGAAAAGCTTGTGAAAAAGCTTGCAAAGAAAATTGTTTACTCGGAAATGAGTCTCAAAATTTGACTGTTCCACTTTTTTTTTTAGCTTAATACCGTCAAAACGCTTAGCCACTTACAGGGCCATTTCCAGGATTTTTTGTTCGGGTGTTATTTATTTTTTTTGTGGGGGGGGGGGGGTAATCTCCCCAGCCCTTTTCTTGAATACGGCCTTGGTCACTTATGAGGCTGTTACGCTACGCCGTAGAAACTTTCACGCTAGCATAATTTAGGACTTCACGTTATGATACGTGATTATACGGAGCAAATATTATCCATAATTTAGGCGATTCAAAGTAGTCATGATGTACGTTGAATTTTGCGATACGTAAAACCTTGCGTTTACCTCACTTTTACTTTAACCTTACTTTTACGTTTACCTTACGTTATCGAAAAGTTAAGAAAATAAATTATAAACTTTTCCTAGGATGGCCTTTCACGCTTATCAGAGCTTGAATCCCCGTCTTCATTCCACATTTTCGATTTTTGAATAGTTTGCTTGTGATAGTTGTTTTGGTGATTGTTATGGTTTTATGGAATTTTGCGTTAGCGAAGGTGAAAAAGGACTTAATTTAAGTTTGAAGGGTTGTACTTAAAGAAGCGTAACTGAACCACTTACCTTAACATAGAAAATTACTTACGTATCGTGAAAGTCGCTTTCATCAACTCAAGCAACGGGCTGTTTTCTAAAAATAAGAATTAATGAAAAACGAAGATTTGCCAAAAAAAGATCGTCTTTATTAGCTAGTTTGACCAAATGTGTTTGAGAACATTGTCCAACTTCAAATACTTAAGCAAGAACGAACAATTATATCCATCTTTTTTAATCCATGATAGCAAGGGAACATTCATTTTTTATCCGTTGAAGGGTCCCAGACGTGGAGTTGAAATACCCGAATTTTTTTTTGGTGTTGTTTTTTTATCTTTTGTTTTGTTCCACTGGTTTATTGGAATTAAACCCGTTTTTCTCTCTGTTAATTTTTCTAAATGGAAAAGCTGCATGGTCTAAGAAATTATTTAGGAATAGATCTTATCTTTTGAATAGATTGTATTTTTTTGCCGTATTGACTAGTTCATCTAAAAAAAAAGAAAGAAAAAAAGTGCACTGTAGGTTTGATAAAACGAAACAATAGTAAAAAAAGATAAAAACGAAGATTATAACAACCAGTGAAAAATATGGACTAAAATGCAAATATTTAGGTCAAGACCTCCGCTTAACCATCCCCAGCGCAAGATAATAACATTAAAATTACTATTAAAAATCCATGGATACTATAAATTTTTTTTTCAAACCTTAAAACGAAGCGCAACTAAAATTTTAAGACCCTCTCCATGTAACGGTGAAAGGATAAGTTACCCTTTCACCATTAGATGGGGAGGGTCTTCAAATTTTAGTTGCGCTTCGTTTCAAGGTTTGAAATTTTTTTTTATAGTATCCATGGATACTGGCTTGGATACTGGCTTGTATAATCCTCGTTTTTCTCTTTTTTTACTATTGTTTCGTTTTATCATGATTAGCCAGTGTGGTCTTAGAAATTATTTGCACTGTAGGCTTTCTAATTTTCTTTTCTCAAACCAAACATTAGCATTTCTTCTATTATTTAGATAGTGGTCATCTGTATCTAAAATCCACATAACCACTTGTTTATTAAGTAGCCCATAATTTGCGTCATTTTATCGTTACAATGATATGCACTTCATCTTGAGGGGTCACTCGCTTCCAAGAATCGTGTACACCAAATGAACTCTGCCACGAATAATTTAAGTGTGCTACGTTTGGCATGCGCAACACAAAGGAAAATAGTGCAGAAGAGGTCTACCGTGTTCTGCGGGGGAATTGGCACTCTGAGATATGCACTAGATGACAGAGAGCAGGTGACCCCTCGTTCCAACTATCTAATTTTCAAAGACTGAACAATGATTAGCCAAAAGATTCAGCTTATTTGGTTCCTTTTTGATTGAAGCTTGTTAATTAGCTTTAATTTAGTGGAGACTGCATAGTCTACGCTCATTCTACACCAGCACACGGGAAGCCATATACTTCTCGTGTACATTAGGCTGATCCTTAATAGGGGGATTCTATGATTTTCTTACAGAGGAGGGAAGGGGGTCAAAAGACAAAAGCAGATTATTTGCCAAATTTTGACTTTTTGAGGAAACGGGTCATTTCTATGAATATCAGGGGCATTGCCTCCCATACCTCCTGCGTGTAGGTAAGTACGTAATTATAGGTGAACCCTGCAGAGGCTAATTTCTCCGGATATTCCTGTCAAAATGTCCAGATTATCTGAATATTTGCGTTTTTTTTATCAAAATTTTTCTGGGGGATCTTTGGATGGGTTTTGATGGGCTCTCAAAGTCCTTTAGTGTTGGAAATGCGCTGTTTAAAATAGAAATGTGGTACTTTTAACGTATAGTAACGTATAGTAATGTATAGTAATATACATGTTACACTCTGGTACTTTTAACGTATATGTATAACGTATAATGTTATACATGTGGTACTTTTAACGTATAGCATAGGCCTCACCTGCCCAAATTCTGAGAGGGATGTTAGGCAGGTATGTATGTTTTTCGTGTAGCCGTATACTAAAAAAACAAAATAAAATTATATGATGGCATGAATAAGAAGGATCCATAAATTCAGGTAATTTTAGGGTTTCATGAAAAATCCGAACTCGAAGCCCTCTCCCTACCTACGTTCCTGGTGTCAGGATTTTCCACGTGAAGGGAGGGTAAGGTAAAAAGCAACGTCAGAACGTATAGGCAGCTATTTTAGTGTAGTAGCCTACTTACGTGTTATCCCAACCACACTCAAGAAGTTTGATCTGATTAAAACTGGTTTCTTTATTCGGAGATAACTCGCATAGTCTAAGTGAAATTTACTAATATGCAGGTATATTTTTGTTAAATATTAAATAAAAAAACAAGTTTTTTTTAACTGGAAGTAAGGAGCGACATTAAAACTTAAAACGAACAGAAATTATTCTGTATATGAAAGGGGCTGTCCCCTCCTCAACGCCTCGCTCTTTACGCTAAAGTTTTTTATTGTTTTAAAGCAGTAGAGTTGTGAGAAAGAGTCAAACTATAGCGTAAAGAGCTAGGCGTTGAGGAGGGGACAGCCCCTTTCATATACGGAATAAATTCTGTTCGTTTTCAGTTTTAATGTCGCTCCTTACTTTTAGTTAAAAAACCTAGTTTTTTTATTTAATTTCTGAACGTTTTTGAACTAATGCAGCTTTGATTTTGGCTCACCGTACATGAATAATTAAAACGAAATTTGCGTTTTAATTTTCCTTTATTTGGCTAAATAGCTTTCTTGATTTTTTTTCTGACGTAACTTACGAATTAACTTAAGTAACGAATTTCTATATTCGTTTGTTTTTATTACGTATATTAGGGAGTTCGCCCCCTAGTCAATAAAACGCTCTTTACGCTAAAGTTCGAATTTTGTTCGAATTACAAACCCCTGGATCACAAAGGCCGTTTAATTAGATTATATAGCTCTTTTGAAAGTACTAAAAAAAACTTTAGCGTAAAGAGAGAGGTATTGACTAGGGAGCGAACCCCCTATTATACGTAGTAATTTCTGTTCGTTTTTAAGTTTTAATGTTATTCCTTACTTTCAGTTGAAAAAACTTGTTTTTTAATTTAATTTCTGATTGTTTTTAAATAATGCTGGGAAATCCGGCGCCTCCTTCATAGAAAAGTCCCTTCTCCCAAGGAAACATCCTCTATGGAAAGATCCTCCTACGTAATCCCCTCCTCCGACCCCCCCACCCAGACAAAATCCCTCCTGAAAATGTCTGTATACTTCCCAATAACCAATACTATGTATATGTAAACAATGGGCAAAGTTCATAACTTGTAGCCCTTCCCCTTGGAACTGTGGGGGACTAAGTCATCCTCAAAGACATTAATTTGATTTTCGACTATGCTTAACAAAATGGCTATCTCAAAATTTTGATTGGTTGACTTTGGGAAAAAATGAGCGTGGGAGGGGGCCAAGCTGTCCTCCAATTTTTTTGGTCACTTAAAATGGGCACTAGAACTTTTAATTTCCGTTAGAATGAGCCCTCTCACGATATTCCAGGACTACTGGACCGATACGATGACCCCTGGGTAAAAAAAAAACAACATAAAAACGAACAAATAAACACGCATTCGTGATCTTTCTTCTGGCAAAAAATACAAAATTCCACATTTTTGGAGATCGGAACTTGAAACTTCTACATTAGGGTTCTCCGATAAGCTGAATCTGATGTTGTGATTTTCATTAAAGTTTTATGACTTTTAGAGGTTCCCCCCCTTTTTTTGAAAATAAGGACACTTTTCTCTGGCGCGTAACTTTTGATGGGTAAGATTAAACTTGATGAAACTCATATATTTGAAATTAGCATAAAAATCTAATACTTTTGATGTATTTATTGGTATCAAAACTCTGTTTTTTAGAGTTTTGGTTACTATTGAGCCAGGTTGCTCCTTACTTACAATTCATAGAGTTGGTTATGTTAGGTATTTAATGTAATGCGTTCTGGGTGGCCTGCTTTCCATAATTTTCTGTTGTAGTTTGGAAGGATAGGAAGATAAGTCTGCCAACCAAGATTAGAGTATTAGAAGCACAGTATATAAATTATAGGCAGTATGATCTTTCCCTATCTCGTTCATTATAAAAACCCGAACCGAGATGCGAGTGCTCCAGAGAACGTAGTAACATAAGCGACATTAGATCTTTTCACGGGTCGACGAGTCAGATTTCACTTGAACGCGAAACTTGGCTTTAACGTTGAAACACTAAATTTTGAAGAAACTAATCTTAAATTAATTTATTCCAATACATATATGAAAATCGGTAACTAGTAGTGCAATGTTATTATTAGATGTTTTTAGGAATTAAAAGTAGGTTTCGAAGTCTGAAGTTGGTTTCAAAGGTATTTTGAGAAAGTTTCTGCCCAAATACGCGTTCCTGGGTAGTTCGACCACTGATGGCAGATCAAATGAGAGGAGCTGTTTGTACGCGCTAATGCAAGAAGAAGTGGGAGGAGCTGTTTGTTCGCACCGAGAATGAAGAGCCAGAAATTATCTGTGGTAAACTTACTGCTATATCTTTATACTGTGATTAGAAGTTACAGTGACGACAGTAGTCAAATATGGTTGTGAAGCATGGGCGCTTCGAAAAGCGGATTAAGATTGCTAGATGTTTTCCAGAGAAATTGCTTAAGGATTGTTCTGGGTATCCGGCTGACTGACCGTATTTCAAACAATAGGCTGTACGAAAAACGTGGTTCAAATACCACTCTCTAGGGCTATAATGAAAGAAAGGTTGGGGTGGCTAGGGCACGTTGTGCATATGAAGGATGAAATATTGCCGAAGATTGTTCTCTTCGGCCAACCGTCTAGGGCTAAACGGAAAGCAGGTCGTCCTCATCTGGGGTGAGAGGACGTCATAAGGAAAGACTTAAAGGAAATGGGAACTTCGTGGGAGGCTTTGAGTAGATTGGGATGAAGGAGGAGCGTGCGTAGATGTGTTGGCCTCAGGCGGCATAATGCTGCCGTGAGTTGTTAGTAGTAGTAGTAGTTTCCATAGTTTGGCTACTAAAGTATTATATTTTCATCAGATTTTGGTACATTCCATTACGATTAACCTAACTTCACTTCTTGAGTGCGGTCAGGATAACGCATAACTACCTCAAGTGTCACCAAGAGGGGGGCGGGGGCTTTGAACCAGTGTTAGGGAGTTCATCCATTTCCCTCGTCTGTGTTCAGAGATGGTATATGGCCGAGGCCCCTAAGTTTTTGTGGAAGTTAGTATCTTCGGCTCGAGGCTATTCGTTATTTGGCAAAACTTAATTTGAGCATTATTAAATATTTCAAGTTATTAATGGTTTCCTTCAGACAATGATTGACATTTTAATTGCTTCAAGATTTTTCAAAACGCTGTTTTGTGTAAGTCTCACACGGTTGAGTAGTATTAGTAATGGCACGTAATAGTCTTTTCCTGTTTATGTCGCTAAACTACGCGATGACCTGGTGAATTAATTTTTTTTTGCATTCCACGAGACACTTAAGACATGTTTAACTTTCTTGAAAGGCTTAATAATGTCATCCTTTAGGTTTATATTGCCCCTGAAAATGTGATTTTGCTGCGACCCTGCAACCAAGGGCATATCCAGGATTTTCGCTGGGGGGGGGGTACAAAAAACATAAAAACACATCAAAAATGTATATATATATATATATATATATATATTTATATATATATATATATATATATATATATATATATATATATATATATATATATATGTATAAAATATATGGATTCTTGTTACGGTTCTTCGAGTCGGTCAACAGTTTTAAGTAGAGGGTGGCTTAAAACCCATAAACTTCCGAAAATATTAGCAGGGGGACAATTACTTCGTGCCCTGTCCCCCCAATTGGTGCCCTAGTTTCCAGCGTATTTTCTTAATCTAATAAAAATTAAAGCAAATTTTAAAAATGGAATTCTGTAGTTGGATGAAGCTGAACTTCAACTAATTATTGAAGGCAAAATTGTCATCTTAGGTCAAAATATTAAACCGTAGTACTGGAAAACAAAAACGCACAAAATGCTAGCACAGGGAACATACACCTTAAAGCGCTGTCAATTGAAGAAAAGCTGTTTTCTGTTGTTCCTGCCAGAAATTCCCTCCTCCATGGAGAGAGATATATTCAAATTGGCTTGGGACTTCACTACTGCTGGAAACAGTTGTTAGTCAAATAATATTTTACCGGGAATATAATCTAAAAGCAGTGTTTCCTAAATTTTTGACATATATTCCTTTGTGTAATTTTCTCAACGCTGAGTACCCTCTTGAAAAATGGATGTATTTTAATAACAATATATTATTTTGTTTCTTGCCCCGTCCAAGTCCATATTCCTACCAAACTCTGATGTAACGCGTACCCCTGCCCAATTCTTCTTATACCCCCTGACGGTACGCGTATCATATTTTGGAAAACACTGGGCTAAGGGATTCCGTAAATTTATGTGTTGTACTGAATTGCAAAAAACATGATGGTTTCACTTCAGTTTTAATGTGGAATTAAAAGTGAGTTATATGAAAGTAAAAATGCGAATAAGTTATGACTAAATATTGTGGAATCAAGTATTTTGCCCACAATGGTATTCGCCTATGACATAAAAAAGCTCAAAACTTTCCTGCACACGGAGGGATTGATGGCACCCTCAGGGGTGCCATCCGGGTGATGGCACACGGGGGATTGATGGCATCCTCTAAGAGTAGGCAAAGTTTTTTAGGATATTTATGCCTAATATGCAGTTTTGACAGTTTCACACATTCCTTGTTTTATTTGCGAAGTGATATTAAATACTAAATAATATTGAGGTGTTCATATCAGTAGGACACTGAGCTGCGTCTGTGACGTAATGGATTCCGTAAATTTATGTGTTGTACTGAATTGCAAAAAACATGATGGTTTCACTTCAGTTTTAATGTGGAATTAAAAGTGAGTTATATGAAAGTGAAAATGCGAATAAGTTATGACTAAATATTGTGGAATCAAGTATTTTGCCCACAATGGTATTCGCCTATGACATAAAAAAGCTCAAAACTTTCCTGCACACGGAGGGATTGATGGCACCCTCAGGGGTGCCATCCGGGTGATGGCACACGGGGGATTGATGGCATCCTCTAAGAGTAGGCAAAGTTTTTGATCGTCAAAACTGCATATCTCAACCTTTCCCTCATTATAGCACTACAAAGTTCAATTGAACCACACTTTTTGTACAGCCGACTGTATGAAATACGGTCAGTAAGTCGGGTTCCCAGAACAATCCGTAAGCAATTTCACTGGAAAACATCTAACGAATTATTTTATATATATATATATATATATATATATATATATATATATATATATATATATATATATATATTTATATATATATATATATATATATATATATGTATAAAATATATGGATTCTTGTTACGGTTCTTCGAGTCGGTCAACATTTTTAAGTAGAGGGTGGCTTAAAACCCATAAACTTCCGAAAATATTAGCAGGGGGACAATTACTTCGTGCCCTGTCCCCCCAATTGGTGCCCTAGTTTCCAGCGTATTTTCTTAATCTAATAAAAATTAAAGCAAATTTTAAAAATGGAATTCTGTAGTTGGATGAAGCTGAACTTCAACTAATTATTGAAGGCAAAATTGTCATCTTAGGTCAAAATATTAAACCGTAGTACTGGAAAACAAAAACGCACAAAATGCTAGCACAGGGAACATACACCTTAAAGCGCTGTCAATTGAAGAAAAGCTGTTTTCTGTTGTTCCTGCCAGAAATTCCCTCCTCCATGGAGAGAGATATATTCAAATTGGCTTGGGACTTCACTACTGCTGGAAACAGTTGTTAGTCAAATAATATTTTACCGGGAATATAATCTAAAAGCAGTGTTTCCTAAATTTTTGACATATATTCCTTTGTGTAATTTTCTCAACGCTGAGTACCCTCTTGAAAAATGGATGTATTTTAACAACAATATATTATTTTGTTTCTTGCCCCGTCCAAGTCCATATTCCTACCAAACTCTGATGTAACGCGTACCCCTGCCCAATTCTTCTTATACCCCCTGACGGTACGCGTATCATATTTTGGAAAACACTGGGCTAAGGGATTCCGTAAATTTATGTGTTGTACTGAATTGCAAAAAACATGATGGTTTCACTTCAGTTTTAATGTGGAATTAAAAGTGAGTTATATGAAAGTGAAAATGCGAATAAGTTATGACTAAATATTGTGGAATCAAGTATTTTGCCCACAATGGTATTCGCCTATGACATGAAAAAGCTCAAAACTTTCCTGCACACGGAGGGATTGATGGCACCCTCAGGGGTGCCATCCGGGTGATGGCACACGGGGGATTGATGGCACCCTCTAAGAGTAGGCAAAGTTTTTTAGGATATTTATGCCTAATATGCAGTTTTGACAGTTTCACACATTCCTTGTTTTATTTGCGAAGTGATATTAAATACTAAATAATATTGAGGTGTTCATATCAGTAGGACACTGAGCTGCGTCTGTGACGTAACGTTTGATACCCCACAGAATTGATGCTTTTAAAGTATTATACCACAGTAGAAATGGACTATACAAATGAAATCTAATGAAAAATATGCTGACACATGTGTCACCTAAGAGCTGACCAAGGTTTTCCGTTGAAGATTTATTTATCTTTGGGAATCGATAGATTCTTAATGCTTGAATTTTTATGGAAGAAAAGGGTTGCCAAATTTAACTAGTGAATTTTTGCTAATTTATTTCGACACTTCAACTTCACCAATACTGACGAAAATATGGTGCTACCCTAAAAACTTCATAATTTTGAAAGAAGCAAAAGTAAAACCTTCGAAAATCGCGTATTTTAGTTATGAATAGACTTACGATGATTTTATAGAAAAATTAATAAACAATGATTTTATTTATCTTTTTGGTAGATTAATATCAATAAGAATAGGCTGTTTTATAAAAAGTTTAGCGCTAAAATCGAAGGTTTTTGAAGTGTTTACAAACCTGTTTTTTTTTGGCCTCTTCAGGAATATCTGAAATTGCCAATCCATATTTTTAATATTCCTTTTTGCAAAGCTACGTCTTTCTTGTTTTCAAGAGGTCTTGCTGTCCGAGGTCGATATTCTGGTTACCAGTACGTTTACCATGATCAGTACGCCTTCCATATCCAAATAAAATTTGGTGGGTGTAAAAGTTATTGTTCTAGATATGCTTTCTAGTAGGCCTATCTAGACGCAATCCAGTCACTGCGGATGGGATCCTTGCATTTTTGTCATCAGCATATGTACTAGAGGGGTGATCAGATCTAGATCAAAGTTACTGTGAAGGAAAAGCAGGCTAATTATCCATATTGTATATTTTGTTGGGTCTGTGCTCGATTCAACCTCTGTGACGGGAGGGCTCTTCTCCATCCTTGTCATCATACTGTCTGCAAGGACGAGTTGCAAGATATAGGTAACGCTTAGGGGAAAGTAGGAGCTATTGTTTTACTTGTCCTTTCTCAGGGCCGATAGCTGACTTAGTGGGTAGTAGTCTACCTGACTTAGTGGGTAGTAGTCTAGAAATCTGCCGAAACAGATTGTTGGATTTAAAGCGATTGGTGGAAAATAAGAGCTGATTTCAAAGTTGTGCATTTTTACCTTTCCTGGGCCTGGACAGGGATCCTCCACAGGGAGAGGGGATCCCTGAATTCTTATCATCAGGATATATACCAGAGGCGGTTGTTCAATCAGAATTTTGTAGCGTCCAGGAGTAGGACTGATTCGACCTTCGAGGAGTATCCGAATTCTAGTCATCAAGGTATATACTTAAATATGTTGTTTGGATCTGATCCAAACAGTCAAAAGAAATATTTAATGTCATAGGCATGCCTTTTCTGAGTCTAGGATCTATGAATTCAACCTCTGTTGGGAAGAAGAGATGGGGTCCTCAAAATAAGTTTCGAAAGTACACCGACCAAACTAGGTGGAAAGTAAGACTCAGGCTCTTAGTTGTGTTTTGTTTTGATAAAACCTTATCAGAAGCCACCCTATCTGGCTTCTGCGAAAATGGGAGGTCAAGGTATCACTTTATCCGCCTTATTACTAAATGGGCTCGTCCAACTCATTCAGCAGAGCCTAACGGTCTTGCGTGTCCATGCTTGGCCGGATATCGGCAAGGTATGAACTTCATCCTTGTCATCCACATCTAAAAGAAAGGCGTGTTGGGGCTGTTGGGTCTCAATTACTTTTATGAGGATTTGTAGTTAAAATTTTAATTTATTTATTAATTAATAAGAGGTTTCAAGTCCAGTCCAGTAGGCATTGTTGCATGTGTTGCTCCGCAGTTGTAAACCAAACTTTGCAGTTGTTGCAAGCCTTTGTGGAGCCTCAGCATCGGAGGCCTAATTTTCAACTCATACCTGTCAAAAAATTGGTCTAATGTCAGCCAGTAAGAGCCACCTTCTAGAAAAGTTGGTAAGTTGCAGAAAATTATGTTTTTTTGACGGTTTAGATTCCTGTTGAAAGATTCAGTTATACCCCCTCCATCTACCCTTAGAAATTTATATTATAGACATCCCTTCTTCTTGTAACGATTTGTATCTGTCTTAAAGCTTTTTTTTTTTTTTTTTTTTTTTTTTTTTTTTTAAATTGGTTTTAAATATAATATGTTGGGATTCTGGACGGTCGAGTCGTTCAAAATGAGGCTATGATTTTTTTTTTTTTTTTTTTTTTTTTAATTTGTGTTGAAATTTGATAATAAAAAACTACTAAGGGTTATAATTTTTCTTCTATTGATATTAACCAAACGGTTTCCAGGCAATAGTTAATGTTATTTGATGCTTTGAAATTTGTTTTGTCTGGATGGTGTCCCGTTTTTTTTTTTTCCTTTTTTTTTCGATCATGGTTCGCTGGCTTTTTATTTCGAAGACGAGTGACTAAGAAACGGAAGTATATTAAATTGCTTTTACATCTGAGCAATCGTTTTAAGTATGAACCATATTGTCATGCTCTTCTAATTTCACTAAATAATAGCCAAAGGCAGACACATACACTTTTTTTGGGGGGAGAGGCGGTGTTGTACTTCGGAGAAATACGAAACGGCATGAGAAATCGAAATTTTCAGTAGCATGACACCACTCTCAATTTTCCGAACGCTCATTTCTTGAAAAAAAAAGAAGCAACAAATAAATAAGTGTCTTTAAACTAGAAGTTGAACGAAAGCAGTGCATTAAAGAATAACCCGCTGAAACATGTTTTCTTAATTTCATAACCAAACTAATTTCTACACGCTTTAGGTTTTGACCACAGTTCATATAATTATCCAGTATGATCATTCCCTATCTCACCCATTATAAAAACCCGGACCGGGGTGCGAGTGCTCTGGAGAACATTTTTGCAGATAGAAACATAGACGGCATCAAATCTTTTCATGGGTAGATAAGTCAGACTATGATCTAATCTGAAACAAATAGAAACCTGCGATCTTTTCATGGGTAGATAAGTCACACTGTGATCTAATTGGAAACAAATACTAACCTACTAATGCAGAAAGAAGTGGGAGGAGCTTTTTGTTCGCACCGAGAACGAAGACCAGGGGAGATCTTCATGGGTCGTTTTATGTATATATTGCTAAATGATCTGCGATAAGCTTACTGGATAATTATATGAACTGTGGTTTTGACGATCCATTAAAACAGGCTCATTTTTTTATTTTTTTTTATTTCTATCCGTCTTTCTTTTTCAGTGTTAATTTGTGTTTCTTGAGTGTGGGGATTTGTCACATGTGCTTGGCCATAAGCAATGAAGTCAATTCACGGAAATGTGGGAAGGGGCAAAAATGTATTTTCAAAAATCTAGAGGGGAGACAAACCCGTTCTTTATTCACGTTTTTCTATGAAAATATCAAAAAAGCTACGGTATATTCAATGAAAATGAAAAAGATCGGGGGTAATGCCCCCTCCCCGCGTACCCATTGACGCCACTAGTCACAAGTCATATAACTGTTCAAGTGAAAAGAAATTGCTATTAATGGATAAATGAAACCCAAAACAATTAGAAATTAAACTGAATAATCACATCAAATTTAAAGATAACATATACTGCTATAGATAAATGAATGAATCTTGAAACGAACAATCATTCAAATGAGTAATTAAGTCAAATTTAATTTGAACCGAAATTATCACTATTAGGAGTACGGTCGCGGCCCACTAAATATTCTAAAGGCCTTGATTATCGTATAATCATGCCATCTTGACTAATGTTTTTGTTTGTTTTGACAAATAAAACCCAAACTGTTCAAATTATATGTTGTTTTCAATAAAACGCAATGACACTCAAGCCGTTTATAGGATTTAAGAGGGAGGGGGAGTTGTACCACTCTTATCTGTATATCTTGATTAGTCTTAGATGTTGTTTTTTGTTTTGTTTCGTCGTTGATCGTGACAAATAAAAGGCATTCTGCTTGAAAAACAAATCATTTCCACCAAAGGCTCATCCACAATGAGATCTTACTAATACCAATTTTTAGTGGGTGTTAATTTTAGCCAATCAGATTTTTCGTAGAATTTTCTAACGGGATGAACAATTCCAAGACAAATTCTGATTGGCTCTAATTAGCACTAGCTGAATCTCGACAAGGTCTTCGGGCTGTGGCACTACTCCTGTTTACGGTAATTCCTGTTCTGCTTGATTATTGTTTGCCTTGATTACTCATTTTAATTTCTGTCCGTGTTCGGTTTCATTTATTTATTGTTCGCCAAGCGTGGCAGAAACTGTGCTAAGCGTGGCGGAGTTGTAAGTTACACGTTATGTTCTGAGATGTACACCAGATGACGGAAAGTTGGCGCCCCCTTCAGTAGAGGTGACGGTGGAGGTGAATTTTGGGTGTTTTCTAGTGTGTTTGTTAAGGGTTTGCCCTCTTTCCACCTCTTGGTGTAAATCCTGGAGCGCTACTTCATCCGACACATTTGGTAACCTTCCGCCATGCCGGGCCTCTTCGCGCCACGTGAAGCACACTTCCACCATGCGTGGCGTGCATAATCCGATCTTCGCGATTTTTGGAAGCGGTTAGCGTTTAGAATTTCGTTGCGCTGGATGATTGCAATGTTTGGTATTTTGGTACTCTTCTCAAATACAGGACACATGCGAGAAGTAAAGTTTGGTTAATGCTAGTGAAATAAAACAAAATAGGATGAAAATATTATAGATTATGAACAAATTTGGGCTATATTTTGCAATAGGTTGCATCAAGACGCTGGGTAATTGTAGACAGAGAAAAGCCAAGACAGATAGTCCAAGTAATTGCGAGGCAAATGTTTAAATGGCTGGGGCACGGGTAAATGGCAGGAGTATGCATGACTCTCTTATTGGACACATACTTGTCAGGTTAGTTAGGAGGGGGGGGGGGGTAAAGCATAGCATATATTAAATACGTAACGCAACCTAAGAATAACATTGCTACCTTTTAGTCTCCCTAAACCCCAAAAAACTAAAGCTTAAATCTTTGTCACGGATTGAGCAATATCTCACTATACAGCGGAAACCTGTTTATCAATACCGGCTTTGAGATTTCAGTGCCGTCTTTCTTTCGTGTGTCCTGTATTTGAGAAGAGTAGCCTACCGTATTTTTTTTTTAGCAATATTTTGTATTTTAAGAGAATGACCCTAATAAACACCAAAGCTTAACTTTTAATCAAACACTCAATCAGTGATGATTCGCGATTTTTGGAAGCGGTTAGTATTTAGAATTTCTTTGCACTTGATGATTGCAATGTTGGGTATTTTTGGTACTCTTCTCAAATACAGGACGCATGGGAGAAGTAAAATTTGATTAATGCTAACTAATTAAAAAAAAATAGAATGAAAATATAATAGTTTATGAACAAATTTAGGCTATATATTTGAACATTAGGGGGGGGTAAAGCATGACAAATATTAAATACGCAACCTAACCTAACCTAGCTACCTTTTAGTCCCCCTAAACCCAAAAAAACTGACGATTAAATCTTTGTCACGAACTGAGCAATATCTTACAATGCCGCGGAAATCTGTTCGTCGATACCGGCACTGAGATTTCGATGCGGTCTTTCTTTCATGTGTCCTGTATTTCAGAAGACTACCGTATTTTTTTTTTAGTAATATTTTGTATTTTAAGAGAATGACCCTAATAAACACTAAAGCTTAACTTTTAATCAAACACTCAATCAGTGATGATTCGCGATTTTTGGAAGCGGTTAGTATTTAGAATTTCTTTGCACTTGATGATTGCAATGTTGGGTATTTTTGGTACTCTTCTCAAATACTGGACACATGCGATAAGTGAAGTTTGGTTAATGCTAATGAAATAAAACAAAATAGAATGAAAATATAATAGTTTATGAACAAATTTGGGCTATATATTTGCACATTAGGGGGGGGGGTAAAGCATGGCATATATTAAAAACGTAACCTAACCTAACATAGCTACCTTTTAGTCCCCCTAAACCCCAAAAAACTGACGCTTAAATCTTTGTCACGAACTGAGCAATATCTCACAATGCCGCGGAAATCTGTTCGTCGATACCGGCTCTGAGATTTCGATGCGGTCTTTCTTTCATGTGTCCTGTATTTCAGAAGACTACCGTATTTTTTTTTTAGTAATATTTGGTATTTTAAGAGAATGACCCTAATAAACACTAAAGCTTAACTTTTAATCAAACGCTCAGAACGGTCCAAATAATATTAGTTTAAAGCAGTTTTAATCAACTTGATTGACCAATTTTATTATCCTGCAAACATTTACTTTGTCAAATTACTTTACTTGATATTAATTTCCTATAGGCTATCATGTTTCACCAGTGTTACGTTATCATGGGAATATCTTTTGTTGACTTTAATTTATACCTTACACGTGCAATTCCCTAACCAATGCTAATTCTCAACCACATCACCGAGTTGGTTTCTCGGCATCTTGATTTATACTGCAAGGGATATTATTCAACTGTGACTATAATGATATTACCATTACTAACATCAGAACAAGATAGTATCGCTGATGTCGTACCTAAGAACTTACGCACATTAGAGCTGTTTTGGACCATCAATTTCAGCCTTCCCTTTTATTATTTTTTCAATTATTTCATGACAATTTCTCAGCATTTTTATTGACCTACCCAAATAGGTCAAAATAGATTTCTGTTCTAATATAAATAGGTGAAAGGCAAATACCCTGATAAATACCCCGAAATTCTCGTGTGCATGCCAAACGCTTCCGTCACCAATGGGCAATTGAATCCGTAAAACAGACGATGAAGGTATTTCTAAAGCCTTAAAATATTGAACAGCTTGCTTCTACTTATTACAAAAATAGGCACAGGATATGAAAATTATTCGGCAAATATTAAAAACCCAGATTTTTTTTTTGGGGGGGGGCTCAAGATTTTTTATTTTAATTTAGCTAGAAAAACCTATATGTTTTCTATTTATTTTCTGTAAATTTGTTCATTTAATAGGGATTATTTTGTTTCTATTATGCTGCCTTTTATTATAATTAATTAAAAAAAAACTTTTCCACAAAATAAGTGTTTCAAAAAAAGTAAAGAGCTAAATTAAACCAAAAATGAGCAGAAATAAAGTCGAATAATTTTCCAAACTTAAACTACCACAAATCATCATCATCATCATCATCATCAATAAATAAATGGAACCCAAAACGAGCAGGAAGTTATAACAAATAACCGAGACAAACTCAAAACGAGCAAAAATTAAGAGAAGTAAGGCTAACACCCCTCCCCCTGTGCTTTCTAAAGACCGAAACATATTTTGCACTTTACTGAAACAAAAAGCGAATATTTTAGCTAGAAAAATCTATTTGTTTTTTCTTTAGTTACGGGTCCCCTTTAAATTGTCAAGTTTCCACAATTTTGCGATTATTTTATTATGCAGTTTTTTTTTTACTTACCTTATGTCATATTTGAGTTGACATAGATGATTAAATATATACATGATTAAATATATACATTTAAAAATTTTCAGATGAAAATAAATAGCGATATCGAAAGCTTAAGCTAACAGAAATTATCCTATATTAGGGAGGCTAATAGCCCCTCAACAACCCAATCTCTATGCTATAGTTTGACTCATGCTCTCCTGAAAGCATTTAGACGGCAAAAATATAACAGTTCAACTTCAGTTCAATTAATTACAAAGTGACATAACGCATAAGATTAATCCAAGTGGATATCCAAAGAAAGACATAAAAGCACTTGATACTGATGACCACATATATATAACAGACACTTAACGAACAAAACTCTTAACAAACGAACAAAACAAATAAAAAAGGAAATAAAACAACCAAATTATAACCAATCTCTAATCATGAAAATAAGACAAATATGCAAAAAATGATAATAATAATCGAAGCAAAAAAAGAAAAGAAAAGGAAAAAACAAAACACATCTATGACCCGAGACCCAAAAGAAAGTTTTTTATTTTACTCTTAAATAAAACGCCCTAAAAACTATTGGTGATTCCGCTTGTTTTTTTGGCTAATGTTCTTTCTAATATTTGAACTACAAAACTGTTTAAAGCTAAAGTGAATAAATAACCCCCTTCATTCTTAAAGTATTGCAATCAAAACTTGACTTTTATCGCGTTGCTCTTGTGTTAGTACATTCGTTCACGCTGCAGCGCCACTCAAGCTTAGAGGTTATATAATTAGCTTTTTATGCCTCTAAACTGATTAGCTGTTGTAAAATTTTCTTTCGAAATTATTTTAACCCTTTTCGGGACGAAACGACTGTTTTAAGGCATAAAATGGCAGAAAACGGCTATGCGCATACAGGCTGTAAAGAGGACCCATCATCAATGCCTCAGAAGCGGTTTATGGTGTTAAGTTGAAACTTTCAGCGTGTGTTGAGGGTAGACCCCGGCGCCGCGCCGATGAGGGAAGACCGGCGGCGGCGAGGCCAAAAATCGCGCGCCACGCCGCGCCGCCGGTAAGATGTTGGTGGCACGCCGCCGGTAAGATGTCGGTGGCGCGCCGCCGGTAAGATGTCGGCAGTGCGCCGCCGGCGCGATCAATGTTGACCTCAAACATTCATGTTTTCATCAGTGTTTATCAAATCACAGTTTAAATTTGCAGCAAGTTCGAGCCTATTCACGAGTTCAAAAATTCACAAGTCGCTGGCTGGAAACTGGTCTCCTCCGTTATTCGTCTAGAGAACTAGAAATCTGGTAGAAGTAAAGTTGCTGTGGCATTTCAGAACCCTTGTATAATACGAGTAGTTGAAGTTTCTATTAGCTATGTATTCTTAACAAAAATAATTATCAAAATTAGTAGTTTTTTTTCATCGAGCAATAGGGGAGAGGGGGGCTATACCGCACAGGGGCTAACCTGTACCTCCAAATTTTTCACCACCTAGCATGCAGCTCTTATGCTCTAAAAATTCACGCTAGATGACCTCTACCTAGCGCCCATTCGGCGGAAGTTTCAAATTAGTTGGACCAATGCTTCAAGTTTTGGCAGTCCTTGAAGTTTTTTTTTGCTCTTGTTGGAAATCTGGACATAGCAGGTTGGTAAAATATGTTTCAATAATTGTGATAGCTAGAGTTCTGTGTTTTTGCAGGCGTTTAGGCTAATACTTGGTCTGTATGCTGTGTGATTTTCATTTTGATCGGCCGACGGGTTTGACCACGGCCGCCATTTAAAGTTTTTTTGTCTGTCTGGGGCACAGTTTATATAATTATCCAGTATGATCTTTCCCTATCTCACCCATTATAAAAACCCGGACGAAGGTGCGAGTGCTCCAGAGAACGTTTTTGCAGATAGAAACATAAGCGGAATCAGATCTTTTCACGGGTAGACAAGTCAGACTGTGATCTAATCCGAAACAAGAGGAAACCCGCTATTACGAATAATGCACTTTGTTGGAAAAAATCGGAAATAGACTAACCCGCTAATGCAGAAAGAAGTATGAGGAGCTTTTTGTTCGCACCGAGAACGAAGACCAGAAATGATCTGCGATAAGCTTACTGGATAATTATATGAACTGTGGCCTGGGGCGATTCCGAACAAAAATTTAGGGGCTATTCCGAACGAATTTTTAAGCGTTCGGTTTCGCCCCTTACTGACTAAAGATAACTGAGACCTGCAAATTTGCAGATTCTGAAGTTTATCTATACATATATATATATATATATACATATATATATAATATATATATATATATATATATATATATATATATATATATATATATATATATATATAGCCTATATTTATATATATAGCCTATATATATATATATTTATATATATAGCCTATATATATATATATATATATATATATATATATATATATATATATATATATATATATATATATATATATTTATATATGTATATGTTATTTAGTGTTAAAAAGCAGTTTCTACTCTCTTTTTGTTGCTTTCTCTTCTACTAATGCATTATAAAACAACATAATCGGTAGTCCTCGATATTGAAAAGTTGCATAAAGGTATGCTTTCAATTCTGTTCCTGAGAGTTGTGGCACTAAAAAAAGCAGCATTTTCATCTTTTCTATGTCCTTTTGTTTTACCGTTATATTTTACAAAGATTTGGCTAAGATAATCGATGGAATTAGATAAATCAGCCCCCCTAGAACCGAAAGATATTTGACCTTGTATTTCCACTTAACAACCAACAATATATTGCTTCCTTGCCAACCAATAAGATCGTTTGTATTTGTTAATCCTTCGTTGTAATTATATTTCTGAACCCCCTTTGTAACTGTCTTTTGACGAAGATAATCTAACATTCATAACTCTAAGGGATACTAATCTATCCCTTTCGAGCCACTAACCCCCTCTTTTTTCGAGATGGTTCGAAATTACGCGGGAACTGGTCGCGGCCGTCCCGACCAGGAGAAACTTAAAAAGGCCGTGCAGTCTGTATTGGCGGGAAGACTAACTTTTGGGAAAGCTGCGGAAGAGTTCTCACTGAAAAAATCGACAATATTTGATGCTTTAAAACGTGTGAAGAATCGCATTTCCGAAATGGAAAAAGACGGCGTTAAGACAGTCCGCGCAACGGAGGAAGCACTTTTCGAGGTGATTGGGGCCCCACTGCGGACAGTATTTACTCAAGAACAAGAGAGAGAGCTCAGCAAATACCTTCAGAAATGCAGTCTAATGAACCACGGGCTGACACCAAAGGCTGTCCAAAAGTTGGCATATGACTGGGCACAGATGCTTTCTCTGAAAGTCCCTGAAACTTGGGCTAAAGAGGAGATGGCTGGCTTAGTTTGGTTCAAAAGCTTAATGCGGTGGAACTCGGAACCTTCAACACGAAGTCCAGAAAATACCAGCCAAGCAAGAGCGGCTGGATTCAATGCTCCAGTTGTGAAGCAGTTTTTGAGAACTTGAAGTCGCTTTATATACGTTACCAGTTTGGACCAACCAGGGTTTGGAACTACGATGAGACAAGGCTACTTACCGTTGTACAAGCATCATGCATTGAAACAGATCCAACAAACCGTATCAGCCAAAAGAGGCAAGAACGTCACTCTGTTGTGTTTTGTGAGCGCAAGTGGACAGACGATACCTCCGGTGTATTTTTTTCCCCGCGTTAAAACCCCGGACAAGATGTTCCGAGACGGTCCCCCTGGTTGTGTCGGCCTTGGTCATCGAAGTGGTTGGATGACGGCGGACAATTTTTACTTGTCTATTCAGCATTTTCAGAAGCAAGTCAGCGCAACTCCTGAAAATCCGGTTCTTTTGTTGCTCGGCAATCATGACAGCCACATTTCAATTCAAGTCGTCAATTTCTGCAAGGAGAAAGGGATCCATCTTGTCACATTCCCGCTTCACTGTTCACATCACCTTCAACTACAAAACGTGTGGATTTATAGTCCTTTGAAACACGCTGTTAAAGAATCCTATGATTTTTGGCTTCAGCAAAACCCAGGCCAAAGGATATCGGTGCATGAAGTCGCACAACTTTTTAAAGTGCCATTTATTCAAAAGCTGAATCCTCAGAACATAACTGCTGGTTTTGTCAAGACTGGTATATGGCCATTAAACCCGGACGTGTTTAGAGAGTCTGATTTTCTCCCGGCAAGTGTAACTGACAGAGCTGAACCACAGGAGGGAGGAAAGTTTGCGGCAAGCTGAAAGGCCAGCAGCACAAGAGGAAACAGCTAACTCAGCGAAGGACGCGAGCACTGCCAATGAGTCAAGCTCAAGTTCAAAGACCCCGGACGTAGTGAGGCCGTATCCCAAAACCACCATTGTGCAGCTGGTTTGCGGAGATAGGAAGAGCAGAATGACCAGGATCCTGACAGTCGATCCAGAGATTAACCAGATTGATGCTCTTGCAATATCTTCGAAAAAGGCAAAGGTCCAATCAAACTTGACGACCGCACCGCCGCAACATAAACACCACGCGAAGAGGAGTAGCTATGACGCCGCGGTGTCTACTCGGACGAAGGAAGACTCCAATAAATCACTTCACATCGGGAGTGAGCAGGAAAACGAAACAATGGAATACAGTCTCGGAGATTTTGTTTTAGTGAAGTTCTCTGTTGAAAAAAAGGAAATTCTGCAATTTTCTATGCAGGAGAAATCGTAGAAATTAGGAAAGAATGCGCTACGGTGAATTTTCTGCGCAGAAGTGGCGAGAAATTTATATTCCCTGAGCAAATTGATAGAGCAGAGATAGATCAAACTGATATTGAGCTTAGACTCACCGGCCCTCTGTTACCAGGAGGACCTGGCCGGTAAGTGAGTGACAGAGGAGTTGGCTCAAACCTAACTGCCGACAATGTTAAGTGACGAATTTGTCCATTTATGCTTATATAGTTGAAAATCTGGTCATTTTGTGTTTTTTACGTTGTTTTTCAAATAAATAGCTGAAATATTTATCCCGTCCGGATTAGCCCCTACGCTATCCGCTTTTGTCCTGTGGTGGGGGCTATTCCGAACGAGTGAGAGGCTACTGGTTTTAGGGTGGTGGAAGCTTTACCTTGATTCCTAAAATTTTCATAAATTCACTATAGAACGCTTAGTATCTGCTTTCCATTCTCCGTGAAAACCGGGTCTTTTGGTTGAAAAATAAGCTTAGAGCAGCAGGAAAAGCAAAAATCGTTCGATATGGCCCCCCTCTCCCACTGCATACAAAACTTCAAATACCGTATCACAAAATTCGTCAGTTATCTGAGTAATAACTTTGAACTTAAAAGCTTAATTTTTTCATAGTATCTTTTGTCTATATCTGTTTTGTCACCTTCAAAACAGTTGAAATGGACGACTTTGATAGTGTTTTTTTTTTTGTTTTTTTTTTGCTCTTTTGGATTCCTAAGCGGCCTTTTTGTATTAAAAACTGGTTTTAGGTAGAAACTTTACAAAATGCGTTTAAAGTTTTTTTTGGATTCTTTAGTTGTAGAATATATGTCTTGTAGGCTAAAGTTGAACTGCTGTTTTTGTATAGCTTTTGGCTGCTCTTTTGGATATTATTCATTTTTTCTTTTGGGGATTCATTCCAAATTATAAACTGATAAATACCTAATATTAGTCAAATTATAAACTGCATCTAAAATGAGTAAATTTATCAAATTGAAAATACATAATGAACACTTCACATGAGAACACTTCAATTACAATGGAACAAAAAACACTTAATGGTTTATTTGGTATGAAGAAAAATGAAGTGTCAGCTATTTTATTAGGTTAAAAATGAAAAGCTCATCTGTTTTAAATATAATTAAATGAAATAATATGCAGACTGAAATACCTCCAGAAATATTTTGGGATTTCCTTCCTAGTTTGTCACTTTTAATCCAAGCAAAATGTTAGGACACTTAACATCAGTTATTGAGTTTAAGATTTGATTTCCAAATGCTCACAAAAACTACCAAATTTAAGAAAGTCGCAACAATAAGTCACCTGTGGTCAAAATACTCAAAGACTCCTCTTTGATCCCCACCCAGGCTCGAAGCTTCTACTATGGTCATTTCCATGGAAATCTCCAAAGAGTTTCTTTCTAGAATAGCTTTTAAGCATAGTTAGGGGAATTTAGCCTTTTTTGCTTTTCTTCAAAGCTTTGAAAAAGTGTTATAATATTCCAAATGTTACATTTTTTATATTTGTGCATATTTTTGGTAATCAGTTGTGGGGTTATCGAATTTTTTAAACCACTGTAGATATATAAGAACGTTGAACCGTTTCATCAATAAGAAAAAAAAAACGGGTTGGACGCATATGTCCCTTTCCCTTTGGACGACAAAACCATGCGAGTGCTGTATTAAGTATAACTCACGAAAATCTTGTTAAATTTTGTCAACTTTTCAACTTTTTGTCTTCCCTGCTTTCCAAAAAACACACAAAAAAAAAAAGGTACCATCATTTAAATACAATAACTCCCTATGCCCCCCCCCCCCCCTCTGGATACCATCTTGATAGGATACCGTCTCTGCTTTAAATAAAAAAAATAATTAACTTATTGACACCCCTGCTTTAAAAAAAAAAATCGAGGTATTATCATTTAAATATGATAGCTCACTACCCCCCCCCCCTCTGGATACCACCTTGATAAAATGCCGTCTCTGCTTTAAATTGAAAAAAAAAACTTTTTGGGATCCCTGCTTTCAATAGAAAAAAAATTCGAGACATTATCATTTACATGTAATACCTCCCTACCCCCCCCCCTGGATACCACCTTGATAGGATACCGTCTCAGCTCTCATTAGAAAAATAGTTTAATTAATAATTAACTAGGTCATTGTATTGTTCAAACAACCACGCAAATTAACGTTAAACAGCTTATTGTTCCTTGAAAAAAAAATTCAGGGTATGATTACAATGGGTAAAGATACAACAACAAAAAGGTCGAAATTATTCAGATATAGGCTACCTCAAATTACTGAAAAACTGAGTCATAGATTCGCCGTGGCATTCAATAAGATCCAAACAATCCAATTAAAAGAGAACACGCATACAAGCCAAGTTAGGCCAGTAGCCTATGAGAAATCGTAAAATGCCCTCGACAATGAACTAATCCCAATGGGGGTCTATCAAAATATTGGGGGAGTCTCTCGAAATATTTCAATGTTTTCCCAGGGAATTTGATATCATTTTCTTCTGTCTCCACTTTAAATGAACAAATAATTATCTTTTTGGCATCCCTGCTTTCAATAAAAAAAAAAAAATGAGGTATTATCATTTAAAAATGATAGCCCCCTATCCCCCCCCTATAGGCAGTAATTTACAATTTATTTATGAATCATATTTTTGGGGTAACTTCCGGTTCAATCCTTAATTCCCCCACCTTGTACATAGCTTAGTCTATAGCTAAATTTTGTCTCAATAGAAGGTTGTTTTTTTTTGGGGGGGGGGGTAAAAATGTTTCAGAAACAAGATTGTATTTTCTATGCCGTTCGACAATTGAGTATTAAATATTCAGAAAATCTTATCTAAAAACAGCAAAAAAAAATCTCGCTTGTCAATTTCAAAATCCAACTGAAGGCTGAAGCTGTATAGCAGTGAATGCGTTCTATAGTTCTATTCAACTTGAAAATAAATTCTTGACTACGAATGATGTACAAAATAGCGATTGGGAAACTGCATTTGAAATGATTTAAACTCATTTCATAAAGACGATACTTTTTTTCTCAACATATGAAGAACTGTGTATATTCAATATTTGCAATTGCATATTGCATCTGTCTGGTTTTTATGCAAAGTAACAAAAGAAACGAAAATTAATGAACAAGAGAGTAGTGAAGGATTATGGTATGCAAAGTAATATTTGGCAGGGAAAGTCACTGGTGATAAATCGCTAGGTGTGGCACCATGATTGCGTGATTTTCGGGGAACTAATTTTTTTTTTCGGGGTGACGCATAGATTTTCGGGGAAATACCCGAAAATTTAGGGATAGTGCTTGGTTTCTGATCAGGAAAATCGAAATACTAAACCACACGAGAAGGAAAAGCTCCGACTTACGGTTGAAGCAATAAAGAATTACCGCAAAATAAATTTGACGTCGACCGAACGCCGCCGCCTCGGCTGGCGGCGGCGCGCCTGCGTTGCGCCGGCGGCGTTACGACACTTCGGTGGCGTTCGACCGGGCCTCTCGTCGGCGGCGTTCGGTTGATCCGCCGGCGCGGCGCCGGGGTCTAGTTGAGGGGGATGTTGAACAAAAACCGAAGATGGTATGTGTATACTGCTACTTGTTGTGGGGGATGTTGGACTAACCAAGAGACTATATTTGTTTCCTTCTACAACTGCTGCCACTACCACTGCTACCAGTGTTGCAGTTATTACTATTGCTACTGTATATTTTTCGGGCAAAACTACTGTTATACGGTAACTGTTGTATGGCAGAAACCGGCACTTTGTCAAGTCTCAAATATCCTTTTGTTTCTCAAAAAAGATGCTAGAGCTTTAGGTTTTCGTTTGAATGAACCCTCTGTTGATGTTCTAAGACAACTGGTTCAGTATAATGACTCCTTAGAAAGAGCGAAAACACATAGCCTTCATCAGTTATCGCCCTTCTTGGGAAAAATATGGAATTCCATGTTTTTAAAGGTATAAGCTTGAAACCCCCGTTCCACAGTTCTCCGTTTCGTGTTGAATTTCATGGTTTAGTTTCATGTAGATTGCACCCCCTTTACGAGTGTATCCTCTTTTTCCTAAGATTATGCAAATTTTCTTATGCTAATAAGTTTTGATGGGTAACATTAAAATTGTTAAGTTTTGGTTATCTTTGGAATCAACGCAAGAAGTAAATTCTTTTGATATATTTATCATTTTTGAAATACCATTATCAGATTTTGGGTTCAATTGGCAAGGGCCGCTCTTTACTTAACAATCCTTACCTTGAACGGTTTGATAGCTATAGCGTCCCCTCTTTGAAACTATAGTGTACCTTAGTACCCCTTTCACTTGGAAGGCGTACTAGGTTTTGCTTCTCATTGTATGTGTAAAGATAAAAAGACGTGATTATGTGATACTGGGAGTAGATCTAATTTATCATCTTTTAGAAATATATCATCAGTGGAATTAATGGCACGATCTTTTTGGTTTGTCAAAAAGGGTGCTAGAGCTGTAGGTTTTTTTTTGAATGAACCATCTCCTGATATTTTACTACCACCTGTTCAGTTCGATGACCACTAAAAAAAAAAAAAAAAAAAAAAAAAAAAAAAAAAAAAAAAAAAAAGATCAGTGGCTACCCTTCGCAGGAAGAACACAGGATTTTGTATTTTTGTAGGTAGGACCTTGGAACCTTTATTCCAGGGTTCTTGGATATTCGAATTTCGTGGTGTAATCACCATATAAACTGCACCCCTTTTGGAGACCTTTTCTCCTTTTTCTAAGACTTGGTGGATTTTCTTCTATGGGATGAATTTCAAATAAATGAATTTGGATATATTTTGACTCATCATTAAAAGCAAATTTTTTGATGAATTGATATTTTCAAAATTCTATTTTAAAGTTCCGGTATCTATTCACGAGGGTTGCTCATTACTTACCGTGAACGGTCTAATACTGTCGCTTTTTTAAATTATCCTTTAAAATAAACTATAGTCGACTTTTTTGTTTTGCATAACCAGATGGCTAAGACTGAAACTCTTTGTAGATAAGAGAGGGCCAAAAGTTAATTGTTTTTCTCAGAGATTTCTTTACTAATTATGCGAAACAATTTAATTCTATCTCTGAGTGGGACAGTATTTTATTCTTTATCTTTGTTGCACACTGAATTGATGCATCTTCAATTTCAGCTTTGAAAATGTATCGTTTTTTTTTTACCTTAATCAGGATTGAGATAAATAAAGGTGGTTTTTAATAGGATTAGTATATTGTATACGTGCCAATACAAAATTGTATCTCACTCCTTATCTTTGGTCCAAAGCGAATCAGTGTATCTACTGTCCTGGAATTTTTTGGATTGTCCCCGAGTTTCCCCGAATGATAATTTGGCTCCTCGAAATCTGCCTGAAAATTAGCGCCTGTAAATACACTAATGTCAATACGAACAAATCGTTAATATTTCATTTAGCTAATTTTCTTGGCTATTTCGGAAAACCCAGTTTTTTTTCGGAGAGATTCGGGGAAACAGAAATTTGGAGTTAGTGGAACCACTAAATGAATTAATGTATATCAAATTGTCAATTTGAAAATTAATCTGATTTTGAATCTTATTCTGAATTGAGACAAGAAAAAGAGGTTTCAAATAGGAGTATTAAAATCATTTTTCAAGTTTCGAAGTCAAATTTTCAAGAAAGGTAAATTTGGTCACTTAAATAGGGATGTCTAGGAGCTGTGGCGTAATATTTTGAAAACCCTGGGGGCAGGGAGGGGGGCAAAGTTAGTGCCAAATTTCTTAAATCAAATGAAAGTGATTTGAAGCCTCTATCCTACTTTACTGTCCTCTACTGTCCAACACTGTCCTACTTTGTTCCTGTCCATAAACAAAAAATAGTATTTTACTCTTTATCTTTGTTCCAAACTGAATCAATAGGCTATTTCTACTGTCCCTGAATTTTTTTTTTCGGTATTTCTCAAATTTCCCTGATGAAAATTGGGTTCTTTGAAATCTCCCTGAAAATTGATGTTCGTAAATACAGAAATGTCAACACGAAGTAGAAATTAAAAAAAAAAAATTTTAGTTTTCGAAAAATTTAGTTTTCGAAAAAATTTCGGGGAACCCAATTTTTTCTCAGGGAAATTCGAGAAAACCCTGGAAAACACGGAATAGTGAAACAGTGGACTGAATTGATGTACATTCAACTCCCACTTTGATTTTTTTTTGATTTTGAAGGTTATTTTGCATTGAGATAAATTAAAGAGGTTTTTGGTAGGTGTTAGTATAGGTTTTTGCTTATTATATTCCCGTCGAAACAATACATTGAAATATTTAGGGATACTATCTATAAAATCTAATTCAATTAATATTAACTATTTCAATGTTTTTTTGCTCTATAAATTCCCGTGGGCTTTGTCCCTTTAGATTTTGAAGACGTAGACATAGTAGTAACTTGTTTTATATTACGACTTTAAGGCCTTTAAAAAGAGTGGAAAGTCCCTTTTGATCTCTCCTTCAAGATTTTTCTGCGACAAACGAGTGAAAATATGCAAAATTTGATGTTTAAGCTTTAGAAGAACTCTTTGAATGAAAAAATACAAAGAAGAAAAAATAAAATGAAGATGCAAAATGAAAAATAATTTTATAATGATTCTATTATAATGTTATTGTATTATTATTAAAATAATATTATTATATTATTAATTATTAATAAATTAGCCTATATATTATAATATTTTATATTTAGGCTTATGATATAACTTTAGAATATAGTTGTATATTACAATTTTATAATATAATCAGAAAATTATTTTATTTTTAACCAACTGCCTAAAAAAACGCACAGAAAGAGAAAAGTGGAACATATTTAGAGACTGAATCTTGACATTGATTCCTTTTCAATGACGTAAGAATCTCTTGCCCGGGAAGACCTCTATTGAATAAATGAAAAGTGTGTCCTTACTATCTTATGGGAAAACAAGTTTTTGTTATTTTTAAAGTCAATCATTTTCGATGAAAATGACTACGTTTGACAATGGCACGTACGTACGGTTTTTTTTAGGGGGGAGTGGTAATACTAAAAACAATTATCTTCGATAATTTGAATAAAAAGTGCCCAGAGATTCCGAAAAAATAGGGTTTTAGGAGGGTTTCGAATAGAGTTTCGACTATTAAACATCCAATAAATGGCACAGATCCTCAATCAAATTATAATAAGCTTCTCAAATATTCCTAATCTTACATAACTAGTTTTTAAGCTTATAGTGTTAAAAATTTTTCCAGAATGAAATCAAATCTAACTTTTACAATAAATCGGCTATTGCTGCAAAATTTTTGTATTTTGCTTGAGAAGCAAATCTTTAAAGAAATTGATGGGAACTTCATGGGCGGGTGTAAAAAGGGAGGCTTTAAATAGATTGGGGTGGAAGAAGAGCGTGTATAGCTGTGTTGGCCTCAGGCGGCTTGGTGCTGCGGTGAGTTGTTGTTAGTAGTAGTAGTAGTAGTAGTAGTAGTTTGCAACCTTTGCATCTAAAACATGTTACTTCATTCCATTTTTGGCGTTATTTTTCACAGAGTATTTTTAGGTAAGGCCGAAGATCGTGCTGTGTGCACAAAAAGAATCGAGACAGACTTAGAGATGAAAATTTATTTAAAGATAGGCATATGCACAGGAATGAGAAGGTGGGGGGGGGTCCTTCCAGTCCCTCCTAGCCTCTTCCTGAAATGAATAATTTTCTTTAATTATCTTATACGAAAATAAAGAAGAAATAAAATGAAACAACAACAACAAGGGTTATTTTCAGCCAGTGATAAACGAAACAAGGCACATATTACGGCAAGGACCTGCGCTAAGCCGCCAAGCTGCATCTGTAGCCATATATGGAACCAGTACAAGGCTGTATCCAGGGGGAGTAGGGGGTATGACCCCCTCCCCCTCCCCTTTTTCTGTCTCGTAGAAAAATAACAAAATACATATAAACACATTTTTGAGGCGTTTCTTAACTTTTGTACGTATTTCCTCCACCCCCGAACAAAAATCCTGGATACAGCCCTAAACCAGTGCCATCAATCTAATTTTTGAAGGGTTGTTTCGTTTAAGATTTGATATTAAGTCACCCTTTTGCTTTCATTGTCATAAGTTGGATTCTTTTTTCTGTTTTTCTTCTTTTTTTTCTTCAAGTTTGGTTTTTATTCTTGAGTACTTCGAAAAGCTAGTATTTTCGTTTTTCTTATAAATATTTTTTACTATCAGCCGCACTGAGGGCGGCTAGGCAAAAGTCCTTGCCACAATATCTGCTTTGTTTTCGTTATTCACTAGCTGAAAATTATCTCCATGTTGTTTTGTCTTTTTGTTTCATCATTGTTTCGTCTTCATTATCAGATCATCCTTAGAACATATGTAGCATTAAATATGTTGCGTCAATATGTTTATCGTGTAAATAGCCCATTTTCGAAGTTCCACCAATCGCGTCCATATGGATACGGTTAGAAGGAAACGTTGCATAAAAGGAGCGATCGGGCATTTAAAACTATGAATCCTGTATATAACGACCTTCCATAAACAAACGGCGAGCACATTTTTCCAGCTATGTGAGATTCTCCGGTGATCATAAGTGGTGACCATTCGTAGTGGCGTCTGAACAACTGTTATGATATTTGCTCCGACTTATAGTGCAATATTTGATGCTTACCGAGGTTCAGTTCTTAGGGTGGGGCAAGGAGATTCTTCAGAATGAGAGAGGTCACTTCAAAAAGGTTGTAGGCCCAGGTTTTTCAGAGGATGGTTTAAATTAAAACTATGCTTTATAAATGAATCTCTATTAAACACAAGTACGGATATTTTGAGCTGCCACCCCTCCCCCACAGCTCCTTCTGAAAAGAAGTACCATCTACATAATCTACATAATCTACATATTCACCATCTACATAAAACTTAGTAATGACTTGATTTTAGTGTGGTTTCATGAGGCATTTCAAATAATGGGCGAGTGTATCCTGATCACTTCCCAACACATCAGTCTTGGATCTTTAGGGGTTTATACTAATTAACCTCTCTGGGAGTTCGACAACCCTTTCTAATAGAAATTGCCATTGGTTCTAGGCGTTTACCCCCCCCCCCACTGGAAAACACCTCTCCGTTGAAAATACCCCCTCCCCGGAAAATACACCCCAGAAAATACAAAAGAAACTGAAAAAAAAAACGCATCAAAAATGCAAAATTAATGTCTACTCACTTATGATTTCTGGGAATATTTCTGGTCTACGCTGTTATTGTGAAATTAAAGGGTAATATCAAGCCCTAAAATGAGCAGAATTTACTCTGTATAGGAAGAGGACTGCCCCTCCTCGTCCACACCTTCACCTCATGGTCGCAGGAATTTCGAAGTATTCATTAGATCAGGAATTGAGACTTCAGTCCTTTTTTTATTTTGTAAGTCGAATGTGATTGGAGACTAACCAGCCTCGGGGGAGGGGCGAGTATTTTCCAGAGAGGTATTTTCCAAGGGATGATTTTCCGAGGGGGGGGGGGGTAAACGCCGGCCACTATTGTCATCACAATATCTATTAGAACAAATTGTTGCTTATCAGCCACACTAGTGCAAATTAAGATTCCTAGTTGTGTCTTTTGAAAGTTCATAGCCAGCCTGTTGAGGGGGGCTAAATCCTAATCATAATAAATTTAACCATAAAAATTTGTCAGATCTTAACAAAAATTAATCGAGACTCCAATCGATGCAGCTTATTTAATTTGGAGGAGTGGAATACAAATTGAACTTTCCATAAAAATCCAACTTTTTGTTTTTGAATCATTACACCTTCCATCTCCCAAAAAAAATATAGGGTCTCAGCACAACAGTTTTAAGCAAACATGTTTTTTTTAGCCTCTTTCTGGCTCCTGTTTCGGAGAGAGACCATGCTCTAAGACCAAGTTTTATCTTTTATTTTATAATTCTCTGGGGTCAGGGGCTCAGTGTGTTAATTTCAATCTGTTTATCTATCAGTTCAGTCTGTTTTGAATATGATACTCTTCGGTACTCCTGTATTAAACGTACCCTTTTATATACTGCAATGGAAACCAGTCACGAAAAACCCGTTTTTGACGGGTTAATTCAAGACACCGCTATATTACGTAATAATATATGCTATGATTTACCCCCCCCTAATGTGCAAATATATAGGCCAGATTTGTTTCTAAACTATTATATATTCATCCTATTTTATTTTATTTCATTAGCATTAACCAAACTAGCAGTATAGAAAAGAGTACGTTTAATACAGGAGTACATACTCTTCTACCAAAAAAAAGTCAAAACCTTCAGCCCTACTCCTTTCTTGGAAATAATTTTCCATAATTTTATACCACCTCAACCCACCCCTCTATAAAATTATTTCTGTGGGCGTCTATGTGAGAATACAGACCATTGCTTTCCATCCACCCTGGTTGCTTAAAACTGGAACTGCTCCAACTTGCTTCTGCCTCTAGCCGTTCAGAGCTAAATTTTCCACAATTAGTGACAATAGTCCTATTATAACCAATATTTATTCCTAACACGGCAAATAATGACATCCGTTTAAAAAAAATGCAATTGACATGATTTATCAGTCATATCAAAAAGATAAAATAATGAAACAACATATTCTGGGCGTGTAAAAATACTAAGGAATTCGTTGATAAGTCTGCTTTAATCAGCAGTGACTCAACCCTTTAAACTAACAAAGAAGTGGACGGTTCTTTAAAATGCAATTGTAGTCTCATTTATTACTTTTACTTTTCCTTCTCTTTATTTATCATTTATTTTTGTTTAATTGACGATGAAGACGCGGAGCTTCAAAAGAAAGTTACTTTTCGTAATTTTTGTAATTTTTGTAAATTTACATTTTTGTAAATTTTGTACTTTTTATAATTTATCTTTCATTCTTTTCCGTACCTCAAAACGTCATGTGCCAAATCTTAGACATGTCTGATAAAATGATGATAACTCAACTGACGAAAAAATGTTATAAAAGCGGTCTTTTATGATGCAAACTGTTTTAACTTATTTTAGATAACGTACAGTCTGGCTTCATCAGTTTTCCTTTTATGATCTCCACGCATTGTGTGCCAAACCAGTGGTGTCAATTGGAAGGAGAACGGGGGAAAATTCCCTCCCTTTTTTCAAAATACCTTTTTTGAATCCTCATTGAAAAATAGAACTTTTATAGTTTTTATCGAAGAAAATTGAAAAACTGCCCCCTCTAAATTTTAAATATACATTTTGTCCCCCACCCAACTTCTTCTTGAATTTTCGCCCTGTACCAAGCTTTTTTACAGAATCCTCTGATGAGTGAGCTTGTACAAAATATGGCTACGTTAAAATGCGGGAAAATGGTAGGCCTACATTTGACCTTAAAAAAAAAAAAAAACTTTTTCATGCAACTCAGGCCCCAGTAAATTTCACCTATTCCTCTGTGTACCGCCTGCTAAATTGACAATGACTCAACTGTTAAATGAAACAAAGAAAATGCGGGTTATTTTCTTAGAATTTTCTTTCAAGCCTTCTGTCTCTCTTCCTAAATTCTTATTGTAGATAAATCCAGAAAATGATCTGGGAACAGGCAATAGTCAGCTCATGAACAAAACCATTATCACAGGAGTAAAACTTAAGATAGAACAAGTAGTAACTGTAAAGTTCAACATAGTTCATGTGATAGTCTATTTAACAAGGGGTTTAATATTCTGCTTGTTGCAAGCGTATAATAAATCCTACCTCCGACACTATCTTCAGCCCTAAAGTAGAAATTTCTCAGTAAGTTAAAAAGTAATTAAAAGGAAACTTCTTAAGTACAGAAATATGGCTAGCTATCGACCAATTTCTGTGTTTGTGTTTTACAAAATTTTTGAGAAGGCGATGCTTTCTCGTATTAGTTTCTCACTTCTAAAGTGAGAGTGGGTTTCAATTTGATTTTCGAACAAATCATTCAATTAAGCTATTTATTGAACTATGTTCATTCTTCACTAGACTTAACAGAAATTTGGGTAAGCGATTGGAACACCATTTTAGCTGAGATATCAAATCTTTTCTTCAAATCTTTGATCCCAAACATTTTTAGACTTGTCACCTGCCCACCCACGTGAAATTTTATTAACTGACTTTTGAGTAAACCTCTGTTTGGAACAAAGATAAAGAGCAAAATCCTGTCCCTCTAGATAAACCTCTTTTATCTACGACAGTCCAGAACAAGACCGTGTCCAGGATTTTTCTTTGGGGGGGGGGGGGTAAAAAACTTAAAAAAAAACCATCAAAAATGTGTTTTACGCATTTTTATTACTTTTTATGTAATTAAATTGGGAATTTGAAGATACATCAATTCTGTTTAGTGTTTCAATTGTTCCCAAATTTTTCGGAGTTCCCCAAATTTCTTAGAAACCAATATTGGGGTTTCCAAAATCTCCAAAAAATTTGACTTTACGAAAGTTAACGATTCGGTTGTGTTAACGTTTGTGTATTTACAAGTGTTAATTTGGAGGGAGATTTCAAGGAACCAAATTTTCATTTGCTGAAATTTTGGCAAGCCCCAAAAAATTCAGGGACAGTAGAACCACTGATTTAGTTAGGGATGAAATAAAAAAAACAAGTTTTTTAAACTGAAAGTAAGGAGCGACATTAAAAATTAAAACGAACAGAAATTATTCCGTATATGAAAGGGGCTGTCCCCTCCTCAAAGGCTCGCTCTTTACGCTAAAGTTTGACTTTCTCACGACTCTATTTTTAATTAACAATGAAAAACTTTAGCGTACAGAGCGAGGCGCTGAGGAGTGGGCATCCCCTTTCATATACGGAATAATTTCTTTTTGTTTTAAGTTTTAATGTCGCTACTCACTTTCAGTTCAAAAAACTTCTTTTTTTTCAATTTCTGAGCGTTTTTGAATTAATACACGTTTTGATTTTGGCTCACCATGCATGAATAATTAAAATTAAATTTGTATATTAATTTACTTTTTTCTGGTTAAATGGTTTTCTCGAAACTTGTTGAATTTTATTTACGAACGTTTTTATTAGTAATAAATATACGTAACTTACGAATTAACTTAGGTAACGAACTTCTATATTCATATATTTTTAATACGTATATTAGGGGGTTCGCCCCCTATTTAATACTTCGCTCTTTAAGCTAAATTTTAAATTGTGTTCCAATTCTATAAATAAGACCCCTCAATCACAAAGGCCATTAATTAGAATAAATAGATCTTATGACAGTACTAAGAAATCTTTGGCTTAAAGAGTGAGGCATGGACTAGAAGGTGAACCCAATCATATAGCTAATGTTGATTGATTGGCTAATCATATAGTTAAAATGATGATGAGTTAAAATATGATGAGTTAAAATATAGTTATATGATTAAAATCATATAGATTAAATAATGATGGGAAATCCGGCGCCCCCTTAATAGCAATGTCCCTTCCCCCATGAAGACTTCCTTCAAGAAAAGATCCTCCCATATAAAACCCCCGACCCACACCCAACTCCCAGGAAAAATCTTCCCTGAAAATGTCTGTATATTTCCCAATAACCAATACTATATGTTAACATTGGGTACAGTTCATAACTTTTAGCCCGATCCCGGCGGGTTTTGAGGGATCAAGTCATCCTAACAGACATGGTTGTAATATTTTTGACCATGCTAAACAAAATGGCGATATAAAAATTTTGATCGGGTTACCTTAGGAAAAAATGAGTGTGGGAGGGGGCTTAGTTGCCCTCCATTTTTTTTGGTAACTTAAAAAGGGAAATAGAACTTTTAATTTCCGTTCTAATGCGCCCTCCCACGATATTCTAGGACCACTGGGTCGATAAGATCACCCCTGGAAAAAAAAAAAAAAAAAAAATACGCATTCGTGATCTTTCTTCTGGCAAAAAATGCAAAAGTCCACATTTTTGTAGATAGGAGCTTAAAAACTCTACAGTATGGCTCTCGGATACGCTGAATATGATGGTGTGATTTTCATTAAGGTTCTATAATTTTTAGGGGGTCTTTCACCCTTTTTTCAAAAATCAGTCAAATGTTCTCAGGCGCGTAACTTTTGATAGGTGAGATTAAACTTGATGAAACTTATACATTTGAAATCAGAAGTAAAATCTGATTCTTTTGATGTATCTATTGGTATCAAAATTCCGTTTTTAGAGTTTCGGTTACCATTGAGCCGGGTCGCTCCATACTTACAGTTCGTTAACACGAACTGTTTGACAAAGACAAAGAGCGTAAACACAATTTTGTGTTTACAGAAGTATAAAAGGTTAATCCTTTTAATCACATCTTTTGTTTATCCCAATCCTATTTAAGGTTTAAAACCAGATACATTCTCGAAGTGGCATTTTGGTGCCAAAAACATTTCTTTTGCTCAAATTCCGGATCAAAACCGTATTTTTACTGGACTATACTACGACTTATTGTTTATGTAATGGCCGCCCATAGGCTGAGAAAGGTTACTTTAACAGTAAAAAAAAAAAATAAATAAAAAGCGTTGGTAGTTTGAAGAACTATGAAGCTACTGTGATATAAGGAAACTGACGGCAAATACCTTGAATAAGAAAAAAATGTTAACATCATGTGATCTTTCAGACATTAGCAATCGATACCGCAGTGCTGATAACCACATTTCATGCGTTTAGTTCAAACCCTGTTTGCAGGGATAAGTATAGGGGTACATGAACATCCAGAGTTTTTTTTTTTGGGGGGGGGGGCAGAACTAGAGTTCTAACCCTTCTCTGTGTACGAGCCCTGCTGCGAATTTTAAAATATATTCAATTTGCTAGATTATTTTTGAAATTTTTGACAATTTGAGAAACCGATAATTATTTTGTCAACCCTTTTCAATAATTTAGTCGAATCAAGAACTTATCGTGTGTTATGTACCCTAGTGCGTTTTGTAATTACCCTTTCCTTATGTTATAATGTTCTAAAAAAAAAACATGTGAAGTATTAGGTCTATTGTTTTCAAGAGACAACATCACGAGACAAATGTTGTTACTAGGCGAAAAAAATGTGTCTCACTTACCAGCTTTAATTTGTTATTCTTTTTGAGTTGCTTGACAAATTTTGTCACGATCTTTTTTTCCGATTTTGAAGCAGAAAAGAAATAAAGTGAAAATAACTTTGAATGTTTAATAAAAGTAAAGGGCTACAATAATAATTACACCCAGTTCTGACCAGGGTTGAATCTCCAGCATTTTTATTGCTGGGGGGGCAAGAGGGGTTCATATCCGGATAGTCAAGGGGTATGGGCGGTATAATATTTTTTTCTAGATTATTGAGGGGCAACAACCCCCTGCCCCTCATTTGGGGAGTTCGAAGGCTCCTGGTTCTGGCCTTACATATTTGATAATTTTTCCTCGTGATGGTTTATTCAAGTGTTTTAAGGTTGTTTGGATTTATTTTTGAAGTTGAGCTATATTAAGAACACCTTTCGTTACATCTCCAAATATCGGTTCAGGGGCGTAATTTGCTATGGGGCAGGGGGAGGGTAACTGACCCCTCCCTCTTCAGCCGCTAAAATCTAGTTTCTTGAAAAATCTTGTCAAAGCTAAGATAAGCCTGCATAATTCAAGCATCCAGATAAACTCTTCAGTTTTCTTTAGTATACCCTTTCCTTATGGTGCTTGCCTCGTCGATACAATAATAATTACACCCAGTTCTGTCTAGGGTCGAATCTCCAGCATTTTTATTGGGGGGAGGGGCAAGAGGGGTTCATATCCGGATAGTCAAGGGGTATGGGCGGTATAATATTTTTTTCTAGATTATTGAGGGGCAACTATCCCCTGCCCCTCATTTGGGGAGTTCGAAGGCTCCCCAAATGAGTAGCCGTTCTGAAATATGAGCGTAGGCTAATTGCGCCGTTTATTTTTCTGCTTCTGTGAATATAATATTAGGATGATGGAATAGATTATTTTCGTTTTTCTTTGATATATATATATATATATATATATATATATATATATATATATATATATATATATATATATATATATATATATATATATATATATATATATATATATATATATATATATATATATTAAAAATATATTTTTTCTTCATTTTTTAAATGAAAATACCAAAAAGGCTGTAAATATTTGAATAACGATGTAAGGGATTAATAATGAAACTATCAGCCTGGTCGTGAATAAACTGTAAATTTGATTTCATTATGTAGCCTATATTTATTTATACATATTTTTATTAGATATCAATCATATTTAATTCTTTATTCCAAAATAATCTGGTGTTTGCATTCTGTTTTAGTAACATTTTGAAGAAGCCAGTAAACCTGAGTAAAACATAAGAGACCAGACAAAGGTTCTTTGCCCTCTTTGACATCATTTTCTGTTGAAAATCATCAGAGCATGTCCCACAGTTGTCGATAACTAATTGTTAACCACCGTAAAGTTTCACTTGCCGTTATCCAAAATAGAAGTTGTGCATTCTTTGCATTCCTTTCCAATTTTGGTTTTGTGTATTATTTAAAAACTCCCTATCACGCTCTTACGTAGATGGGGGGTATCTTCAATCTCATTATTTTTCCATTGTCTGTTTTTTCTCCACCTTTTTATATATTAATAATAGAATCTTCGCATCGACCATTTTTTTTAGTGTATAAGGGACGGATAGAGAATCCCCGCCCCTTAAGAGCCTCCGGAGAACCCCGCGAAGAATTATCGTACAAAATACGCTAAATATTAAAACAGCTAATTTTTTAGACCACACTAAATCTTATAATTTGTTTTCCTCTGTGTCTATTTTACCTCAACCTTTTTCATATATTAATACTAGAGTTTTTTAATCGACCAATTTTCTAAATGATGACCATTTTTCAAAATAGGGGCGCAGAGAATCCCCGCTCCCGGAAAACCCAATGAGAAGTTGCTATACAAAATATGCTAAAATGTTAAAGCATTCTCTCATAATTCAGGTTTTGTGTATTGTAAAATTCGCTATCTGCCAAGTATGGAGTGGGGGATAGCAACCCCCCCTAAATATCATGATGCTTCTTTCGATTTTGTTTGTTATGTCACAGCTTTTTTCAAATAGGCAACACAGGAATTTCTTAACTTTTTTTTTTTTTTTTTTTTTTACAATTCTTAAATAATTTCTCAGACCACACTGCCTTTCCATTTACAATTGAATCGGAAATCTATTGAGAACGGGTAAAAAAAAAATTTAGACAGTGAAAAATGAAAAAAAAATTTAATACGAAACTGAATATCTGAAATATATATATATATAATAATGGATAATGGAAATATATATATATATATATATATATATATATATATATATATATATATATATATATATATATATATATATATATATATATATATATATATATATATATATATATATATATATATATATATATATATATATATATATATATATATATATATATATATATATATATATATATATATATATATATATATATATATATATATATATATATATATATATATATATATATATATATATATATATATATATATATATATATATATATATATATATATATATATATATATATATATATATATATATATATATATATATATATATATATATATATATATATATATATATATATATATATATATATATATATATATGCAGCTTAATCAGAAAATGAAAAAATATAGAAAATACATAAACGCTATACAAAAAAAAAATGAAAAACAAAAGAAAATAACAAAATCCAGAAATTAAACAAAATCCACTTAACAATAAACAAAGCAAGAATTTCTGCTGTATGAATTCAAGCTGGTCATTCCTCAACTGAGACGGCTTGAGGATCCGCCCACCACCACCTCCCCGCCAATATTGAAATTTAAGAACATTTGCTCTTATAAAAGCTAAAACATAAGAGACATTTGTGTAAACCAGAAGCTTCTTATTTGCATATTAGCATACAGGTAGGTTATGAGTTCAAACTCCTCCCAAACAGAAGCCAAACATACTTCAGGTATTATTGCTTTTATAGCTGTGTTGTATCTCTGATACGTTTTGCATTCCCTCCCCATTTAAAGTTTGGTTTAAATTTCCTTCCCCATTTCCCTCCCCATTTAAAATTTGGTTTAAATTTTGAACTATAATTGAGTCATTCTTGGTATCAAATCACAACACACCTCCCTCTCTCTTAGTGCTTTAGTTCGGCAATCCTTGTTTTATTTATACATGAGAATAAAAATATTAATTAAAAACAATTCTTTTTGTATATGTATACATATATCTTTTCCTAGAAGCTAAATAATAAGTAAATAATCAACGTAAGTAGCTAAATAATAGCTAAACTTACGAGCAGTTTTACTCGGATCCTTAATGCTCTAGTAGAGTATTAGCGTGACATTGTAGACCAATTAAATGGAAATATGTTTAGAAGTTCAGGAGAAAGCTCCTGGCGTCGTTATAACACCAGTATCGGCTAACCCTGATATCTCCTACCCCAACAGATAAAAACCTATAAGCATAGTTTGTTGTATGTTTCTTTGTATAAACAAAGTACAATTAATGTTCGCATTCTTTATCCCCCAAGATAAAGGTTAAAAAATGGTGAAATGTTACAAAAAAATTGCTGGCTTTAAAGTGGAGGAATTACTTCTCAGATTGATCCAGCATGTGCATGGCAGATGGGGAGAGGAACACAGATAGAAAAATTTCCAAGCCCGTCTTGAGAGAAATTCTGACTTTTTTTGGTACACAATATTAGCATTTTTAAGCTTTAGAGGGGGGTGCGGGCCCCAACTTCTCGATCAACTCCACAGTTCCTTTTTTGGTTTGTTCTCCAGCATGAAAGTGTTTAAACTCGTCATGTGATTCGTTTAACCTGTAAAGGGCTGGGCACACGTAGCTGATTTCGGGATCTGATTTACCATAAGAACAGGCCAAAAGGATGACCTAAAAAATTTGCTATAATTTCAAATATATTGCTTCATTGACAGTTATCTGTGAAGCTTTGAAACAGAGTAACGACGTTTTATGAGGCGAAGTTTGTGAAAGAGACTCAACATTCATCTTTGTGAATGTGAAGGGTTTTGAATTCCTTGATTTTATTTTTTCATTTTAAATGCCTAGCTTAGTGGAGACTCGCAATATTTTATATAGAAAATGTCGGTGGCGGATCCAGAGGGGAGGGGACTAGGGGGCGCCCCCTAACGTAGTCTAAAGTGGTGTAATTTACGTAATTAACGCAAGTTTGCGTTAAATAAAATTGCTCGTAACGCAAGTTTATCGGATTGACCTATTTTGATGAAATCAGCGCTGATTTTAAAAGAAATCAGCGTCGATTTGAGCTTGAAAATTTTTCTAGTTTTTGGCGCTGATTTACAAAATCAGTGCCGATTTTCATCATGATCATCACAAAAAATAAGGATACAAATAAACAGTCAGCCAGAGATGTCTGTGGTGAAAGACCCCGCTACTGAGCTGAGAGCTAAACTGAGAACCAAGCTGAGATCAATCATGCAACTATTAGTAAACTATAGTTGACTATTTGTGTCCAAGATTTTTTGTTTTGAAAATCTCACGCAATAATTTTTTCTGTCCACCAATTTTTCGTACCGCTATCGTTTGTCCACTGATGCTGAAATCGATTCCCGAAATCAGCTACGTGTGTCCAGCCCTTAAAACTGTAATTCTGTCGCAACCTATCCTGATTAGATGGCGTTGACATCTTCCAAGCTTTAACAGCCTGACTATTTCAAACCATGCCTAGCACAAGCTAACCATTTGATGCACAGAATTCTATAAGTCACAAACAGGCAATAATGTAAGATCTTATTTTTGGAGGGAGGGGTAGGGGACTTGCGGTTTTTATGACAAACGTGTGACCGATGAACATCGACCGATTGTTTTTCTTTAGAGGAGGGGACCGAATGCTTATCTTCCTATGTATATGGTTGGCACATGCAGTACAAGAGTGCATATTTGATCTTGGTTGTCTTACAGACAATAAAATATTCATAGACTGAGAGTTTGAAGTGTCATTTTCTGAAGCGCATGAGATCAGAGTCCTTAAGTATAGTTGTATTTTTGAGTGATGATGGAGTCTCAGTTGAACTTTGTGAAGTGAAGGAGCTAAAGCTGTTTTAGGTTTGGTGTTTACTTTTGAGTTTTAGTCTGTCTTAGCTGAAAAAATTTTGGTTTTTAGTTTGTTCGTTTTGTTGAGGAGCTTTATAACCGTTGTTTTTATTTGTTTCTTTGTTTTGTTTTTCCTCTTATTTTACAGAGGGTCATGTAGTGGCAAAATTCGCTTTTGTTTGATTTTAATCCCTGTCTGTCGGAAAACGTCAGATGGTTTGTCCCCAACCACGCATTGCATTCCGTAGGTATCGAATCAGGAGATCGGTTTCTGCGTAACGCAGACCATTGGTCAGCACGCGAAATAAGTTTTCCTAGTTTTTTTTTTCGCTCGGAAAAAGTCCTCATTTTAGGTGACTTTTCATTTTCGGTTTTTGATGTTTTTCTTTGATCTTTGCTTCAAAATTTAGTCACACCTCAATGTCCTATGTGGCAAATTTTATGACAGTTCGATTAGTTGTGATGGTGATAATATATGAGCGACGTTTAGACACTGGACTCAGTCTTGAATCAAGTCACAAAAGGTCTATTTTGTTGAAACTTTTGACCAATAAGATTCATCAGACTAATAAAGTTGTAAATTCAAAGAATTTAAGAGTATCGGTGCAGCAAAGAATTTGCTGCACCGAAGATGTAGCATTTTGCGCTGTTTCAGAAGAAACCAAACTGCTGAATGTTATATGTTGTAGAATGTTTTGTTTTTTAGAATGTGACACAATCATGATACAATTTAATTAGTTGTAAGGATGATAACAATTAAGCGACGTCCAGGTGCTGGACCTAGTCTTGGATTGAGACAAAAAAGCTCAACTTTGTCGAACTTTCGACCAGTCAGATTGAATGTCTGACAAATAAGATAATTAATTCAAAGAGTTTGAACACCAGACTGAAGATTAACGTTTTGCACGTGCATTTCAGAAGAGATCAAACTCTTAGTCCAAGGCTGAAGACCAAGGCTAAGGAGTAATAAATTACTCCTTGCCCCTCTAGAGCGCGTCTTTACTATATGCAGGGAAATACAATAAATTATTATTGTTATTACATTCAAAGCCGTTCCTAAGGTTGGTGGCGTCTGGGGAAAAATTAATTAGAGTGTCCTCTCCCGACCTAAACATAATCTAAAACAGCCAAATTAAAGTGAAAAAATAAAGTGGACAATCTCCAAGCACCCCCTCCCAGCTGCTGCGTCTGGGGCATCTGGCCCGGTTAGCCCCGTTGAACGGTTCTGATTACATTTTGGTTTTCATAGGTATAAAGGAAATATTTAGGTTTCTCCTAAAATGCCACTTAAAAACACTATGTCTGCTTTGACCTTGAGCACGGCATCTAGACGCCGCTGTATAAACTAGTACTGAAGTATGATTGAGGTTAGCAAAAAACCTTAATTGTCCTTTGTTCCAAGATTTTTTCCCTTTTCTTAGAAGTAATTTTCTAAAGGTATTGGCAGTTGTTATCCAAAAGGCCTGGTGTAATTTTTTCTTTGTATCAGATTAAGATGTTTATTTATTATTCCAAATTAACTACCCACGTTAGATAGATGGGGCCACCTTGTTTCATAGTATCGAATTTGGCTGTTAGGCTACTTGCAATATGCTCAAAGTCTTATTTATTTAACAAAATATGCTCAAGTCTTATTTTACTGCTTGCAGAAATACTTGGAAAAGATGCGGTAAGAAAAAATTATATACTCTTTCTAGAAGGCTTATAACACTACTGTTTTTAATGAGAATGCCATTATTACCAGAACTTTTAGTTTTCTATGAAAGTTTTACTTGAGAATTTCCTTTGTTGTGGTGGCCGAAACAACTTCGTAAATATAGTCGGACTACTAATGCAACAATGATGCCATCTATCTTTCATTGCCTCTAGCCGTACCATTAATTGTTCATTTTGTAAAAATATGCTCGTACCCGAATAACTATAAAAGGATACTTGTGTGATCTTCAAGGGATATCTGACAATTTCTAGGGAGGGGGAAACGAGGTATTGATGAATTTTAGAATTTACGTACGCTAGGTAGCGCGTGCAAAGCGTGGCCAAAGTGTAAATAAATTCTAAGACCACACCGGCTATGCATGAAAAAAGAGGAAAAAAATATGAATAAGAAAAACGAAGATATTTCCAGCCAGTGAAGAAAGGAAAGACAGATATGTAGATATTTCGATCGAGCACTAAATTAAAAGAGAACTTCTCGAAGCAACGATGAAAAAAAATGATGAAGAATGAAAGAGGATATTAGAGGATAATGATGAAGAATGAAAGAGGAAAAAAAAATGATGAAGAATGAAAGAGGATATTACCAGCATATTACCAGCATCAGCAGAGGATGAAAGAGGATATTAGAGGATTTTAAAAAAAATGATGAAGAATGAAAGAGGATATTACCAGCATATTACCAGCATCAGCAGAGGATGAAAGAGGATATTAGAGGATTTTAAAAAAAATGATGAAGAATGAAAGAGGATATTACCAGCATATTACCAGCATCAGCAGAGGATGAAAGAGGATATTAGAGGATTTTAAAAAAAATGATGAAGAATGAAAGAGGATATTACCAGCTATAGAAAAAACATAACCATCCAGGGTTATCCTATCACCTTTGATTTGAAAGGGCCTATTTTAATTTAATATTTTGTGTTTTAACTTTGTGTGCTTCAAAATATTTATTAGTTATGTGAAATAGTTTTTATTTACGTATTAATTTATGTAAATTTTTTATTTCCTACACACCTGTTTGACTTCAGGGACAGACATGCAACATGATGCTTTGTTTTCCTTCTGAAGTTTTCTTCTTTGTTGAAGAGCACTAGAGGCACTGCTGATATTCAACCTCTGTGTTTGAATTGTGTTATTGTTCAAAAGTTCCTCAAATGCATACTCATTCCGCAAAAATTTGCTTTTTGCATATAGTGTTTTATTTTAATTGAAGCACTTGAAAAAAGAGCAGGCATATCAGAAACTTCAGTTATTTCTTTGAAGGAGAAAACAATGTTCATTGGAGCTGTTTGTAGCAACACTGTTTTACTTTTTAATGCTTAGGACGGAAATTTTTAAATAGACCCCAATAGAGGCGCAGCGGCTATTCAATTTCTGTGTTTGAGTTTTGTTATTCTTTGGGAATTCCGCAAATGCTTACTCATTCTGCAAAAATTTGCCGTCTGCATATAGTTTTTTTTTTCTTTTTTACTTAAAAACCTGAAATACCAGTGTCTTATTGGGCATATAAGAAATTTCAGTAATTCTTTGGAGAAAAGTTTTTTTCAACTGAAAGTAAGGAGCAGCATTAAAACTTAAAACAAAATGAAATTATTACGTATATGAAGGGGATTGCCCCTCCTCAACACCTCGCTCGTTACACTAAAGTTTTTTTGGTACTTTTAAAAAGCTTCTTATTGTTCTAGTTAAACGACCCTTGTTTTTCGGGAGTCTTTCTTAAAGAATTGGGACAAAATTTAAAACTTAGGGTAAAGAGCAAGGTGTCGAGGAGGGAATCCCCTTCATATATGTTGTAATTTCTGTTCGTTTTAAGTTTTAATGCTGCTCCTTACTTTCAGTTGAAAAAACTTCTGTTTTTTTTCAATTCAATTTCTGATCTTTTTTTAAATAATGCCAGGAATCTGCGTCCACATCTCAAAAATCCCTCCCCACGGATGTGTTCTCTAGGCAATTTAATCTTAAAGAAAACTTACCCCGGGAAATTACCCTTAACTTCTCCACGCGTAAAATTGAGTCGGCAAAGAGAAAGCAAGACATAAAAAAATTTTGTATAGGAAATATAGCAAATTCCCCCAATGTATAATTTTCCCTGAAAAATCCACTCCCTGGAAACTTCCCTCCTCAAGGAAAATCCCACCAGCAGAAAATTTGCCCCCTCCCGCCCGGAAAATGTCTGCATACTTCCCAATAACAAATAATATACTTAAACAATGGACAATTTTTATAACTTAAAGACCTTGCCCCCAGGTGCTGTGAGGGATAATGATATCCTCAAAGGCATAGTTATTCGCCCTTTTAGCTATCCTGAACAAAATGGCTATCTCAAAATTTTTATTAGACGATTTTGAGAAAAAAGTGGCATGGGAGGGGGCCTAGTTGGCCTTCAAAGTTTTTGGTCACTTAAAAAGGGCACTAAAACAATTTATCATCATAGCTTTTTCCGTTTGCGACTGGAGGAAAAAGCTTAAGAAAGAAAATTATTTTAATTTTTATCAGTGGGATACACCGTAAGAAAAATATAGATGTTGCAAATATTATTGTTTACATTGTAAAATTTATAATTCCTTAGTAAATGAAAAGTGAACAGGTGACATGGATAAAATAGAAGAAGAATTATCTCAACTGTGTAAATAGCTAAAACACTCACAAATAGAACATGGGTTGAAGCCGTCAGCGTTGTTGATGGTTTAATGCTGACGGCTCTGAATTCGTCGACGTTACCAGAGCCATACGTGGAACATTTCGCTGTGCAAGAAAGAAATTCCCCATTATATGGTTTTCACTTGAAGTTGAGTTTTTGGTACCACAAGGGGAAATATTCGATAATTACTCAATAATTCAATATTTCAATAATAATTCAATAATTCTATATTGAATAATAAATATTCAATAATTTAATAATTATTCAATAATAGTCGTTTGGACCTTAGAGGTGCTTGAATAGTTCTTTTTTATCAGCTGCATTAATTTGGTTTCAGTGAATAACTACATTAATTAACCCTATTGACCTACACCAATGGTTAATTGACCCAATTGTAATAATTCTTTCACATTGAGTTCTAGATTCTCCATTATTATTCATTATCTTGAGTAGCGAAGCAAAGATGTTCGCCAAAGCCAACTGTGCTTAAAGTGCTAATTTGCAAACAGCTCCAAATTTATTGACCAATCTAGAGCTGCACGTGGAAACTAGAACTAGAACTGTTTGTGGCAACACTGTTTAGGACTTAGGACGAAATTTGTTTATAGAAGAAAAGATGCACCTAGAGACATGTGCGGAAGTAATTTTTGTTTTGCCTAAACCGAAATCTATTTAAAATTACTAAATTGGTTAATCTTCAATTGAACGAATGGGAGGTAGCGGGAAGCAAGTGGAAGAAGGGGAATCAATGAAAGGAAAACTGACACCAAAGAAATTTTGGTACTCGTGTATAATCCTTTAAGTTCGCGATAAAAGACAGCATCGAAATGTCAAACATGCTATTGATAAACAGGTTTTCGAAGGGTTTCTCACTCCGGGAACTATATTTAAACTTCAGTTTTTTGGGGTTTAGGGGGACTAAAAGATCCCTAGGTTGAGTTAGGCTAGGTTACGTACTTAATATATTCTATGCTTTACCCCCACCCCCCTAATGTGCAAATATATAGCCCAAATTTGTTTTTGAACTATTATATTTTTATCCTAGTTTGTTTTATTTCATTAGCATTAACGAAATTTCAATTGTCACGCACTTACCAGATTCTACACAAGTACCGAAAGTTTTGTATGGGAGTCATTGAATTGGGAGTCACATCGATCAAGATAGAATTCTTTGTGGGAGTCAACGAATTACAAATAGCTAATAATGTATACTATTTTTTTTATCATTAGTTAAACTTAAACACATCGAAAGTACGCAGATGTTCCACTTAGGTTTGTTTAAGCTCTAGTTCTGAGTAAGTAATTTGATTTAATATTGCGTATAGGTATGGCAGGAATGTCTTGAGTGTTGTTGAAGAAGCAAATTACATTCCTCGCCATCTATGTTTAATTCCGATATGTTACTGATTAGTGGCGCTAATAGGCTCAGTCAATGCTGTTGTGTAGAAGGAATGGACGAATTTATTCGACCAGTCAGTAAAGAAAGAAAAAAACAGTTCAGAAAACTGCGGCACGAAATGCCACGATACTTATGATTTTGCCGAAATTTCACAAACACGCGTTTTGAAAAAAAAATAAAAATACTGTCCAGTGAGGAAGACTTGCCATTTGAAGCTTATTCAAGGATGGTATCTATTATTTCAATTGATGTTAATAATAAAAGTTTATTGGCCCCACTGTAGAGGTTTCAAGCTCCTATCTGTAAAAATGTGGAATTTTGTATTTTTTGCCGGAAGAAAGATCACGGATACTTGTTTATTTGTTTTATTTCTCCCCTTGGGTGATCGTATCAACCACGTGGGAGGATCTTTCCATGAAGGAAGTTTTCATGGGGGAAGGGACATCTCTATGAAGGGGCGCCGGGTTTCCCAGCATTATTTAAAAAACGATCAGAAATTAAATAAAAAAGGAAAGAAAAAGTATTTTCAGTTGAAAGTAAGGAGCAACATTAAAAATTAAAACGGACATAAATTATTACGTCTATGAGGGGGTTCGTACCCTCATCAATACCTTGCTCTTTACGCTAAATTTTGAATTTTTTCTAATTCTTTAAGAATGGCCCCTGAATCACTAAGGCCGTTTAATTAGAATAAATAGATCTTTTGAAAGTACTAAAAAAAACTTTAGCGTAAAGATCGAGGTATTGACGAGGGGGCGAACCCCCCTCATATACGTAGTACTTTCTGTTGGTTTTAAGTTTTAATGTTGCTCCTTACTTTCAGTTGAAAAAAAAACTTGTGTTTTTTATTTCATTTATTTTAAAACTCAACAAAATTTGTTGACGGGATGTGTACAAATTTGACGGGATGTCCTATTATGAACACACGTGCATACAATGTAATGAGGTTTTGCTCTCTCCCAGGACGGGAAGGTCCTCGTAAATATGGTGAAGAACACGAACCACTATAACTCATAATGTCCAGCTGCACTTGCTGCATTGCTTCCATTGGAGAATATTCCCCTTCCTCCCCGCCTTCAAAGGGTTGAATCTGTATAACCCATTCATGGGAACCAACTACGGTATTTGTGCTTGCTTTCTTGTTTTAATAAAAGCTTTGATATATTGATAGAAGACTATTTGTTTCATTATGTTTACTTATTCAAGATTACTGTATATAAGATAAGATAAGTTTTATTCTTCATTATAAATACACATACAATATTACATGCTATTATTCCCCCAAAGGCGGAATATAATTCATATAGATAATATAATGTAATCTACTATTTATATACAGTATTCAAGATGGATGAGTTGAGAACAAGAGGATTTTTCAGGGGATACTCAAATCCCTGAAATATCTGTTAATAGTATACCTAGTTACTATATAGTAACTTGGTATACTATATATAGTAACAGTATACCTAGTATATCTAGTTAATAGTATACTATATCCATTTTTCTCTGGGGATTGGGAGTGTTCCTACAGAGTTAACAGTTTCAAGATATGTGTGCAAAGGCTGCTGTAGATTCGAGTTCTTTTGAATAGGTAACTAAGGCAATTTTAAAAGGTTGCATTAAGTTGGCTGGATTTCTTTCTGAATAATGCATACTTAAGTGTAAAATGCTTGACATAATTGTATTGTAATTAAAAAGAAAAGATTCTGCTGCATTTTGGCAGTGTTTTTGAAAAGTTCAGTCACAGTTTTGAAAAAAAAAACGGTCAGTTGTTATGTAATAATTACGCTTTTACCAGAGATGCCAATTTATTTTTTTAGTTCCTTTTTCAGTTAAGGGCCAAAAGTCCTTACAAAAAGGCCAAGAACGTAGAAATTTATTAAGGTCTATTTTATTTAATTAACAATATCCATTTTCGGATCTTAATTTATTAACTGTGAACCCTTTGTGGGAGGAAGGACAGGACCCCCCCCTTATAGTGAAAACACTGGCCAATTTGTGTCTTTTTCTCCAATTATCAAACACGACTGATTATGACCTGATTGAGCTTGGTTATGGCAGTCCATAGGTTGCTAAAGGGGAGCGACAAAACTGTAAAGAAGGTGTTTTGTTTGTGTTTCTTTGGGTATTTCTTTGGGCACCTTCAGAGTATAAAAAAAGATGAAGAGTTGTATTTCCAAGCATTTTTTCCATTTTCCAAGTTTTTTTTTCATTTGATATTTTCCATTCGATATTATTTTAGATTTAATGTGTCGTCCGAAAAAAGCCAATTTTAAAAAGTTTGTGTTATTAATGAGCGGAGGAATTTTCCGTGTGGGGGACGATTTTTTTTTTTTGAAACGCTTTTTGGGTCTCATTACAAACATGACGTTCATCGCAAAAACAAAACTTGTTCCCACGAAAGTAGTTTCGCTATTAATTAGAATAAATAGAATTCAGAAAGCAATATGTTTTCACCATTAGTACTGTTAAGATTAGGGTGGCATCTTAAGAAGTTTTTTACCTACAGGAACTCACAGAAAGTGTATTTAAAAAAAGGCGATTGTAAAAGTTAAAAGATAATTTTTGTGCATAAATTTCTGCGTGTTCATTTTGCAGACAAGTAAGTTCAACTCATTTCAAAGTAAAAAATATATTTCCTTAGTTTTATATTATCTTTTTATGCTCAAAATTCAATTAGCACCCTCCTTTTTCTGCTGTAATTCGAATATTTGAATTGAATTTATACTGACCATATTACTTTCAATGGTCCTATAGTCAAATGAAACTAAGAGAGGAAAGAAAATAATAAATGAAAAATAAAATAAAAAAAGGTGAGGAAACGAGGATTTTGTCAGTCAGTGGCAAAACATGAAGACGAAGAACAAAGCAAATATTTCGACAAAGACCTCCGGCAAGTCGTCCTCAGTGCTAAACATAGAAGAAAAAATAAAAAAAGAAAAGAAAAGAAAAAAATACTTATCTATAATAATGTAAATCTCATTTATTAGACAAGTCAAATATAAACCATTATTCTACTGTTTCAAGGTTTTTGAATGCAGTCGACAAAAATAGCGCTGAATTTTGCGCGATTCGAAACTTTGCCGTTGACAAATTATGGTATATTCCAATTAAGAGTATATATTTGCGCATTAGGGTTTTGAGTGTGATAAATTCCATGGTAAATTTGCAGTTGGCCATATAATTTAGCTAGGATGAAAGTTAAAACATCATTTTATGCTCTTTTAAATAATAAAATGATAAAATGATATTCAAGAAACTTCAAACTAATGTTGAAGTATTTACTTTGAAAATTAAAATTTTTTCTACTGAAAAGTACATAAATCATAATAGTTTCAATGGTTTGTTGGAATTCAAACAGCAAACTACAATTCCAACAGAAAAATTGGATATTTTTTTGACTTGTTTGAATTCAATAAGCAAGTCACAATTTCAATAGAAAAATTGGATTTTTTTTTACTTGTTTAAATTCGAGCAAAACATTTTGTGGGAAATAATTTTTTTTTTACAGTGCAGTAGTTACAATTTTTTATGCTTTTAGACTTTATTCATTTATGCAAAGATTATCGTGGCATACTTGTATCTTTAGAATCAGAATTTCATCCTGAATCCAAATGTAACATTCATTTTTATCGGACATGAACTTCACCCCCCCCCCCTGCCTAATGTGTAAATATATACCCTGAGTTGTACATATGCTCTGAATTCTCCGTAAATCGCTTTTCTTCAAATTTATTAAACAGTTGGTCAAAATGATGGAAAATTCATTTCATTTTATGTACAATTCAGGTTAGGTTTTTAAACATTAGGAGGGGGGGGATAAAGTTCATTTCTGACGCAAATGGTTTTTATTGCTGGATTCAGGATTAAATTCTGATTTTAAAGGTATGTCTATTTCTTAGCTAGATAGTGAGATAATTTAAAAATTTACCGAGATTACCCCCTCCCTCCCATAGTTTTGTGAATTGGTGCCACCATATTGTATAATACATACAAAATTTTAAGGGGGAGTGAGTCAGTAATCCACGGAGGGTGGTCGGCACTACAAATTGTAGTTTTTATTAGACATCCCCCCGGGGCGCCAATTCACATCAATGCATGGGAGGGGGCGAAATGTGTTTTCCAGAGTCCAAAAGAGATTGTCAAAGTTTGTTGTTTTGTTTATTTTTTCTATGAAAATACCAAAAAAAGATATTTTCTAAAATCTAAGGGAGGTAACAAGTCCAGGGGAGCAAATGGCCCCCTCCAAATGGTGCCTCTGACTTCCTGCTGATCAATCTCAGAAAAGGGTGAGCCAATCCAATCATATCAGGTTGAGGTAAAATTTTATTTTGACAAATTCTTTGTTTGATAAAGCTTACTGCATTTGTTTTTTGCAATTTTTGTCGTTCAATAGGCAATTGAATTACATTTAAGCTCTTATTGAAACTTGTTAAATTATTTTGTTTTGTTATTATGCTTCAGAGCTGAATAAGCTGCAATTTATTCTTATCTCGATAGAAAATTTTCGGTACATTTATCAAAAAAAAAAAAATCCCTGTTAGAACCCTTCTTAAGAAGGTGCTAGGGAGCTGCAAGATTTTTAACTCTAATCTATTTTTTCATTTTTATCTATACTTTTTGGTGTAATAAGAACAAAAAAGGCGTAGACAGGAGAAAGTTAGACTAATAGATTTTTGACCATTTCTTTCAATCTTCAAATTACTCGCGTAAAATTAATCTTGCTGTCAAAACGGCTAAAGCACAATAATTGCGCTTATTCAATAAGCAATGGCAATTACTTACAATTGGCGAAAGACAAAGTTGTATCCAGGAGGGGGCTAGGGGGTCTGACCCCCCCCCTAAAAAAATCTTTGTCCAACTCGTAAAAATGTAACAAAAAGGGGCACTGGTGCGTTAAACGTACACTTTTATATACTAATGAGAGATAAAATCCGCCAGACTGGTATTTTCAAGAGACCGTAGTTGAGAAATGGAATGCAAAGAGTGGTTTTCATTGCGTTTACGATATTTAAACTGTTGTTTTGTGGGGTCTAGGGGGGAGGTACCTAGGTTAGGTTACGTATTCAATATATGCTATGCTTTACCCCCACCCCCCTAATGTACAAATATATAGCCCAAATTTGTTTCTAAACTATTATATATTCAACCTATTTTATTTTATTCATCAGCGTTAACCAAACTTGACTTTTTAGAAATGTCCGTATAATGCGCCAGTACCCAAAAAGGCATATAAGTAAATTTTTGATGCATTTTTTCGTGTTCAAACACTACTTGGGCCGCACTGTTTTGCAGCGCTTGGCACGGTTCCGTCGCGCTTGGTATGCGCCACCTACTGTGCATTATTTTTTAGAGTGACAACCCCTGGGGAATAAGCCACATTGAACACGGGGTTATTTTGGATCACCGCAGGCAAGTTGAGTCTGTCATCTCTCATCTGTGATAAGGGTTCTTGGAGAACCAAAAAAAAATCTTCCCCAATTACCTTTTCACATGACTTCTCTTAAGAATGGGAGTAATCTAAGTAGGAATGTGATTGGTGACGCAATATTTGTTACCTTTGTTGTTCCCTTGACTACGCCACTCATCAGCTTTGCCCAAAGGCCCGGTATGTTAGTTTGTGACGTGCTTTTCGTAAAATCCTCTATCGTGAAAAAGATGTTCTTCAGTCTATATAGAGTAATGTGCTAGTGATTTATTATTCGTATTTTCTTCCTTAATCCTATTCCCATATTGACTTTGGATTTTAGCTATGATTAAGAATTAGTGATGTCGACACAGGCTTATTATAAGGATAGATTGGGATTTGACCCTAATGAGGGCGGTGAAGGGTTTTTAGACCCGCGATTGCATGGATATGAAGAAAGTTTGTCAAAATTTAAAGGTTTGAAAACTAGCCTAGGCTCTTTCTTCTATAGGCCTACTCGTAATTAGGAATTCGCTTTATGTAAATTAGAAGAAAAAAAACGGGCAAATTTCTACCAAATCATATTATTGACTTACGCATAAAGTGAATATTCCACTCGTTGCCTTTTTTATGCTGATTATAAATATAGTAGGCCTAATCATTTCTATCGGAAATGAATTTCAGCCCCCTATATATGCCAATTCAGGGTATAGGCCTATATTTCTACAACCTAACCTAACCCTGAATTGGCATATATAGGGGGGGGGGCTGAAATTCATTTCCAATAGAAATTATGATTATATTCGTAATCAGCTTAAAAAAAGGCATCGAATGGTGTATTCACTTTATTCCTAACTCAATAATATGATTTGGTAGAAATTTACCAAAAAACGTTTAACCTACCTATAGAATCAGAATTTCATCCTGAATCCAAATACAAGATTCATCTTGGTATAAGTCTAGAATTGGGGGTATGTTGGCAGTGGGCCATATAATTGAGCTAAGATGAAAGGGAAAGCGTCATTTGATGCCTTTTTTTATATGCTCTTTCGTAATTCAAGAATCGCTTCTGGGGCTAGTTGTATCCTGAGCCCAAAGGTATTTCATTTTTGTAACCGCTCAAAGCAGAGGTGAATCCAAGGGGGAGAGGGGGTTGCGCCCCCCCCCTCGCGTAGTCTAAAGTAGTGTAATTTACTTAATTAACCCAAGTTTGCGTTACATTAAACTTGCTTTTAACGCAAGTTTATTGGATTAACCTATTTTACCCCCCCCCCCTAAAAAATCCTAGATACGCCCCTGACTCAAAGAAGTTACCAACACTAGTTAAGTTGTTGAAAAGTGGTTAAAAACATATCACTAGTTTATAAATAAGTTTTTCAAGAGTAACATATTCCAAAAATACTTATCTGTAACAATTCAAGCCTCGTCGACAAATCAGGGTAAATTCCAATTCAGGGTATATATTTGCACATTAGGGGGGGGGGGGGATAAATTTCATGGTAAATTTGCAGTTGGCCATATAATTTAGCTAGGATGAAAATGAAAACATCATTTAATGCTTTTTTATGCTCTTTCATTATTCATATAAATTCCCTTTAAGGGCATAAAATACAATCAGCCCCAGAAGCAGGGGCGTCTGCACTCCCCCCAACTTTTTTGGCATTCGGTAAAATTTTCGTCGAAGGCGAAAATCTCGGCAGAAATTTAGCAAAATCGGCCAAAATTTAGCAAAATTCTTTATTTCTGCAAAAAATTCGGCATAAATCAGGTAGCGATTCGGTAAAATTTACGAAGATCGTCCCCCAATAAAATGAGCCTCAGGAAATATGAAAGAACATAAAAAAGCATTGAATGACGTTTTCACTTTCATCTTAGCTAAATTATAAGGCCCATTGCAAATTTACCGAATTGGGGCTATCGAAAAGGAAACATACTGAGAAAACAATTATTACTTCACAAATATGCATTTCTAAAAATATGCAGAAAAATTGTAGTTAACGCATTTCGAAGGTACTTCCGCTATACTATAAATTGTTGTATGAGTTGGGGTAGGGTCCGAATATATATAGCTAGTTTAGACCTTACTAACTAGGGTAAAAGTTGGTTAGAAGTCCTTGCTCAGCACTTTGGAAATGTTTGTGCCATGTGAATAAAACAAGGGATCTAAATCCTGAATTCAAGTCAGAGATTGTGTTTTCAAGCTCCGGCTTCCAACTCTACCCAGTTAGCCATAAATGGTTCAGAGATTCTGTAGAATTGCTCCCCCCCCCCATCAAGGAATTCATCTAATTTCCGAACCATTTAAAAAAATACAGACTGCCTATTCGTCAGCATGGGCGCCCATAGACTGAATTTTTTTGTTGGGGGGGGGGCTTACCTGGTCTCATCGGCATTTCCAGTGCTGTATAATTGAAAGCTCAAGACAAAATATCATAGGCAGCGCGATAGCGCTGCCTAAGTTAAGAGCGATGTGGGCACAATATATTGTTTTTTTTATACCAGGGCACTTGTTGTAGAAAGAGATGTCATAGGAACTTAAAAAGAGCTCATGGAGGGCAACCAGCTCCCCCTACCCCACATCCTCATTTCCCCAAACACATCCAATCAAAATTTTTAAGGACAAATTTTCAATACCAGAACATAATTTGTGCTTTACTGAAAACAAAACATGTTTAAATGTTTTAAATGTTTTCACTTTTTTTTACTTAAATAAGTAAAAAACTTTTTTTTACACTTTTTAACCCATTTTTATTTTAAGGAATAAATATCAGCATAGGTAAATTGAACTGACAATCTACGATTTTTTTTTTTTTTTTTTTTTTTTTTTTGTGAAGCGTTAGTTATGTTCTGGTCTTGAGAAGGCATGGGGGTTGTCAGGCCTAGTAAAGTTAATTTTTGCTCGTTTGAGTTTGACTCGGCTAATTATTATAATTTCTGTTTGTTTTGAGTTTAATTTAATTGTTGATAGTGATTTGCGGTATTGTTACGCTAGGAAGATTATTTGACTTTATTTCTGCCTATTTTTGGCTTAAAAGAGCTTTTTGCTTATCTTTGAAAACTCATTCTGTGGAAAGTTTTTTAAATTAATACAAATATATTACACCGTCATTCAGCCAGGGGGGGGCTGGCGCCCTCCTTGTGGGCGCCCATGTTCGTCAGTCAAAATGTGAATCGTTAAATTTTCCGTTTTGTCGATCAATTTATGGTGACGGTCTGCTGCGCATCGCTTTACTTTAACCTCCCTTCTAATGGGCAAATCTATAGCCCAAATTATATACATACTCAGTGAATAGGTACTTATCTGTTCTAGCAACCCCACTCAAGAATTACGCCGTGTAAAACTCTAGAACAAATTGGTTTCATCTACCTGTATTGAGAGACAATTAGCTTACGCTCAGTGTAAAACAAATGGCGGTTGACGGAATACTTTAGACTTAGATAGTATGGGCTATATATTTGCACATTAGGGGGGTGGGGGTAAAGTATTTGGACAGCGTGAAGTTAGAAAAAATTTTTACTTCATAATACGCAGAATAATTGTAGCTGTCACATTTTGCATGCAGACCCGCGACATTTTATCCCCCCCCCCCCCCGTGCAAATATATATATATATATATATATATATATATATATATATATATATATATATATATATATATATATATATATATATATATATATATATATATATATTATATATATATATATATATATATATTATATATATATATATATATATATATATATATATATATATGTATATATATATATATATATATATATATATATATATATATATATATATATATATATATATATATATATATATATATATATATATATATATATATATATATATATATATATATATATATATATATATATATATATATATATATATATATATATATATCCTAAATTTGTTTCGAAAGTAATATATTTTCATTTTGTTTTGGTTTTTTTATTAGGATTAACAGAACTTCACTTCTTTGTGAGGTCGCTATAACAGACAAGTACCAGTGAATTCTCAATAGTGGGACCCTTTTCTTCTTATTAATTTAACAGCAAACGGTAAATAAGCGGTCTGAATAAAAAAAGAAAATATATCACGTTGCGCCCAATTTTTTTTCTTGAACATGAATGCCGAAAATAACTGAAAAGGTGAACAACGAATTACCTAGTATATAATTAAACATAGTTAATTAGGTTTCCATTAGAGTTGGATTTTTTTCTAACGGGCTTTATTTCGTATTAGGAAAATTAAGCACTTTTAATTAGAAATAAAAACAATAATAATGCAAACTCATAAAAATAACAAAGTTTTGTTTGTAGCCTAGGATTATGCTTGGTCATTTTCGTAGAAAGTGGGCTTAAATGCAATTGCGACGGTGGTTATTATTATAGTTGAAAGAACATTGAAATTATGGTGGGGGGCTAAGAGGTTTCAAAACTCTTCTTCATTTATGTTTAGCTTTTATGTTAAGTTTTTCTTTCACAGCTCTTCTTATTGATTGAAAGCGATGAGTGGTGATTCGGGGGGGGGCATGAAAAATAGCAAGAAAAGGTGAAATATGAGTACAAAATATAAATAAACCATATATATATATATATATATATATATATATATATATATATATATATATATATATATATATATATATATATATATATATATATATAAAGAAATAGTATATTTGTTTAGTATATTTGTATACGAAATATTATATTTGTATAACAAGAAATTGCATCGCGGCAAGATTTTGTGTCCTTAGGTGATCGTATTGAACCAGTGGCCGTTGATATTAGTAAAGCGCTTATTCGAACTAATACTGAGTTCTGGTACACCCTTTCAAGTGATTAATTAAAAAAAATTTCCACAAAATAAGTTTTTCAAAGAAAAATATACTCCTCCCCCTCCCCTTGCGCACTTTTCTGATTCTGTTCATATTCTTTCAATCATAAGCGTAAATTTCGCTGAACCCTCTCCCTCCCCTTGCGCACTTTTCTGGTTCTGTTCATATTCTTTCAATCATAAGCGTAAATTTCGCTTAACCCTCTCCCTCCCCTTGCGCACTTTTCTGATTCTGTTCATATTCTTTCAATCATAAGCGTAAATTTCGCTGAACCCTCTCCCTCACCTTGCGCACTTTTCTGATTCTGTTCATATTCTTTCAATCATAAGCGTAAATTTCGCTGAACCCTCTCCCTCACCTGGCTCACATTTCTGCTTCTGTTCATTTTCTTTCAATCATAAGCGTAAATTTCGCTGAACCCTCTCACTCCCCTTGCGCTCTTTTCTGGTTCTGTTCATATTATTTCAATCATAAGCGTAAATTTCGCTGAACCCTCTCCCTCCCCTTGCGCACTATTCTGATTGTGTTCATATTCTTTCAATCATAAGCGTAAATTTCGCTGAACCCTCTCCCTCCCCTTGCGCACTTTTCTGATTCTGTTCATATTCTTTCAATCATAAGAGTAAATTTCGCTGAACCCTCTCCCTCCCCTTGCGCACTTTTCTGATTCTGTTCATATTCTTTCAATCATAAGCGTAAATTTCGCTGAACCCTCTCCCTCCCCTTGCGCACTTTTCTGGTTCTGTTCATATTATTTCAATCATAAGCGTAAATTTCGCTGAACCCTCTCCCTCACCTTGCACACTTTTCTGTTTCTGTTCATATTCTTTCAATCATAAGCGTAAATTTCGCTGAACCCTCTCCCTCCCCTTGCGCACTTTTCTGGTTCTGTTCATATTCTTTCAATCATAAGCGTAAATTTAGCTGAACCCTCTCCCTCCCCTTGCGCACTATTCTGATTCTGTTCATATTCTTTCAATCATAAGCGTAAATTTCGCTGAACCCTCTCCCTCCCCTTGCGCACTTTTCTGGTTCTGTTCATATTCTTTCAATCATAAGCGTAAATTTCGCTGAACCCTCTCCCTCCCCTTGCTCACTTTTCTGTTTATGTTCATATTCTTTCAATCATAAGCGTAAATTTCGCTGAACCCTCTCCCTCCCCTTGCGCACTTTTCTGATTCTGTTCATATTCTTTCAATCATAAGCGTAAATTTCGCTGAACCCTCTCCCTCCCCTTGCGCACTTTTCTGTTTCTGTTCATATTCTTTCAATCATAAGCGTAAATTTCGCTGAACCCTCTCCCTCCCCTTGCGCACTTTTCTGATTCTGTTCATATTCTTTCAATCATAAGCGTAAATTTCGCTGAACCCTCTCCCTCCCCTTGCGCACTTTTCTGGTTCTGTTCATATTCTTTCAATCATAAGCGTAAATTTCGCTGAACCATCTCCCTCCCCGTGCGCACTTTTCTGGTTCTGTTCATATTCTTTCAATCATAAGCGTAAATTTCGCTAAAGCTTGAGGAACAAAAAAAATTCTCTTCCAAATTAGTCAGTATTTTGGCTGAAAGTCGCACTGTAAAGATTTTGATGTGGCAACCTTGTCGTAACAGAATTCAATGTTTGTTTAAGATCATTGTTGTTTTGATTTACTTGAATATGTTTGTTAAGTATGCCATTAAGACTTTTTTTTGTATTTGAAGGGGGCGTAACTCCTTAAAGCTATGGACACCGCTTAACTTCAGTGTATGTTTGGTTGCTTAATAATAATATTGTTTGAAATGCCTGCAGGGGCGTAGCTGAAAATAAATTTAAGCTTGTAGAAACACTATTAGGCAATTGAACTCAAGCTTATTAAGCAATTTGATACTGTTAGCTTTATATATTTAACTACAAAAGGGCCTATTATAAGCTGTTTGGCTAATGGGCGTTGTTATCGACTACTTATTATTGAGTAATTTCGTCTAGAAGAATAATGTTGGCTGTAGATACCTACGCAGCAATGTATATCGACGAGGAGTAACATTTGGGTGTTAGGCCCAAATTCGAAAACCTCCGCAAAAATATGCCCGCTGGGCTGTAGAAAAAATTTAAAACATGCACAAATTGTAGATATCTAGAGTGCGTCGGCTCACTGAGAGGCGAGGGGGTAGTACAAATAACAGTTCAGTCGGGAAAAATCCTTTTATTTGACTCTTAAACGAAAAAAAAAATATCTGGATATTTTGGTCACATACGGAGTTTATCTGCTGACGACGGCCAATATATATGTGACCGAAATATCTAGATATTGTTGTTGTTATTGTTTCACTATCAAATAAAAGGATCTTTTCCTATTGAACTGTTGTTTGTTCGTCATGGAAAGGCAGTGTGGTCTCCGAAAATACCCAGGGAGGGGGTATATAGGGAATTACTTCTGAAGTTGGTCCAAAGGGTTCCCTGGGAAAAATCGAAAACTGCTGCGGACCAAGAATGTTCCTTTATGTCTACTAATTCACCTCACTTCAATTAGTTCAAGCCTTTTGACTCCGTCCTACCAAAAATTTACTCCGTGAGAACCTATGCAGGGACGTCAAGTCACGAAAAAGTAAATTGGCGAGGGGGAGGGGGTGTTATACAGACAAAATGTACTTTTCAAAATCGGGAGTGGGGAGGGGTAATTTTTTAAGTGAAAATACTTAAAAGGTATATCCCAAAATCTAGGGGGCTCTTGCCCCCTACCTTCTCCCCAATCAGCGTCTTTGCACCTAGAAACGAAACATCAAAGAGAGGGTATCTTGCTTGATAAGGTGTTATAATTTTCTTTTTTGAAATTTAGGGTCAATTTCTTTTTTGTCCATGAGGTCGTCCTTTTTCCGCCATCTGATGTACATCTCAGAGTGGCAAGTGCGCCGCACATTTCTGTCATATTAGGAACAATTCTACCACGCGTGTTACAGACCCTGCAATGCTTTGCACAATTCGGCAAACTTTTGCCACACTCAGTGCGCGCCACCTGATGTACGTGGGTTCAGGAAGTCGGTACCCCTTAGTTTTGTCTGGATTCTATTTAGAATGCTAGTGTATATCTGAAGTTGCAAGGTTGGCTGATTATTGGCATTTATACGGTAGTTAGGTGATAATTGTTTTTCTTTTTTTTTCTCTCTTTCCGTCTGCCAACATTTTCCACGCCAAATTTACGGTCAGTGGGCTTACATCCTTTTGTGTCCTAAATTGATCTCCCTTCCATCCAATTCAAAGCTGATAGGACACTAATAGTAACTTGTTGACGATAGATCACCAACAACATACCTTAATGCAAGGGAGGAAGTAAAAGAATACCTCCCTGATAGACACCCGTGCCTCTGCTGGTAAAAATCTGAAAAGCTGACGGTACTTGTCGGTCATTGGACACACATTCAAGAATAACGCTTAGGCTACATTTCAGAAAACCGGTTTCATACCCACAAAAACAGTGACGGATGACACAATGCATTAGACTTGTATATTTTGGGCTATATATTTGCACATTTGGGGTGGGGACTAAGTTAGGTTACGTTGAGTTAGATTAGATTAGCTTTCCATAATTTTGTTTCTAAAGTATTATTTTATCATCACTTTTTGTTATTTTTCATTAGGATTAACCTAACTTCACTTCTTGGGTGTGTTTCCAGTAACCGACAAGTATCAAACAGACCTTAGAACTTACATGTTTTCCGGTTTTGATCCTTCGCGGCCGAAAAATATATTACCTATCCCTCCCCCCACCCTGAGGGTCAAACATTTGATCAGTTAACCGCATGCGAAAACAAGCCATTGGATTATCCTTGTGTTCCTGGTAAAGGAGGTACGTGCGCAGACATTTAAGGTGGGAACCTGTCTTTTCTTGGAAGTGATCAAAGCTCTTCAAAACTATAAAAATGACATTTTTTCATATAGGAAAAAATCCTGGCAGATCTTTATCGTGTCAGGGGTGGGTCTCGGAGCACAGTTCTGCTGCACACATTACTGAAATACCCAATAGTTTTTTTTAAGTTTGGTAAAGTCCAAAGTTTTTGACGCAACCACAGAGAAACTGAGGTCCTACTTCTAAAAAAATATTTCGACTAACATTTGTTTTGGTTCTTTTTAGTCGCTTAAAATTTCACGCAGACAGACTAATCGGATGGAATTTAACTTTTTGTTCTCTTTGCTCGTTTAAAATTTTATACAGAATGCCAGGGGAGCAATCAGGCTTTAAAAAGGCTTCCATTTTTGTGCCTACCCTTAAGGAATAATGTGATTGGCTATAAATACGCCAAAGACAGGGACAGATTCAAAATTAATCCTTGGCGGTGGGGGTACTGATGAAAACTTGGCTTTTCCTATTCGTGTTTTTCACCCATCCTACTCTGTAATTAGTGCAACTTTTGATCCTCTTAGTGGGTATGCCCCCGGATCTGCCCCGAAAACCACCTCATGGATCCACCCCTTGCCACAGGTGTAAATCAATAAAATTAAAGCACCCCTTTGATCAGGGAACCACAGGAAAGTGATATCTCTTATCCTCTTTGTTGTGTAACCTTTTCCAGACAATAGATTGCCTAGCCTAGAAAAAGAAAAATTCGCTTTTGTCGTCATGACATGCAAATAGCCACATGTACCTTGGTTGTCTGTCAAAACCTCACCATTACTCCATAATATCTGTAACTTAGACCTTTTATATGCTCTTATCAAATAGTTCGTAGTAACTAACTGTAAGTAAAGAGTGAATCAGCCCAATAGAGCCTACAATTAATACATACAAAAATTGGATTTTAAATAACGATTTAAAATACATAAAATTCATTAAGGGTGATATTGTCCACCAAAAGCTACGAGCCTGAGAAAATTTGGCTAATTTTTGAAAAAGGGGGAACGCCCTCGAACAATCAAGTGATCTTAATGAAAATCACATCGTCAGATTCAGCATCTCAGAGAAGCCTTCTGTAGAGGTTTCAAGCTTCTATCTACAAAAATGTGGAACTTCGTTTTTTTGCCAGACGACAGATTACAGATACGTGTATATTTGTTTATTGTTTTTTTTTCCAGCGGTGATCATATCGAACAAATGGTCCTAGAGTTTTGGAAGTAGACTCATTAAAAAGAAAAATAAATAAAAATTCTATTGCCCTTTTTAGTGACCAAAAAGATTGGTGGACAACTGGCCCTCCTGCGCTCTTTTTATCCCTGAAGACATCCGATCAAAATTTTGAGATTGCTATTTGGTTCAGCATAGTTAAAATGTCCAATAAATATGCTTCTTGGGATGATATAACCCCCCACAGCCCCCAGGGAAAGGACTGTAAGCAATGTAATTTGCTCATTGTTTATGTATAGTATTTGTCATTAGGAAACACACGAAAATTTTCTTGGGGGAAATATCTACGGGGGTAGTAAGTATTTTCTACTGGGAAAATTTTTCGTAGCGAGAAAATTTTTCGGGCAGAATTTATGTTCCAAAATTTTCCATGGAAGGCGTAGAGGGATTTCCTGGCATGATTTAAAAACGATCAGAATTTAAACAAAAAAAGTTTTTTTCAAATAAAAGTAAGAAGCAACATTAAAACTTAAAACCTAATGTAATTACTCCGTACATGAGGGGGGGGGGTCCCACTCCTCAAAACCTTGCTCTTTACGCTAATTTTTTTTTACGACTTTAAAAGATCTTCTTATTCCAATTCAACAGTCATTGTGTTTGAGCAGTCGTTCTTAAAGAATCGGGACAACATATCAAATTTTAGCTTAAAAGGGGAAGGATTGAAGAGGGGACAGTCCCTCTCATATACGGAATAATTTCTGTTTGTTATAAGTTTTAATTTTGCTCCTTACTTTCAGTTGTAAAAAAAATCCTGCTTAATTAAAACAAAAGTTCGGAAAAAACGCAGCAAACATTTCAGCTAATAGTAGCATAACAGAAAGTTTCAAAATGCTTGTTGAAAAAAAACTGTCAAGTTAGAAAAAAACCATTTGAAGCTGATTCAGGAATGTAACTATGGCTTCGTTTGATCAATGTTAAAAGTTTGTTGCAAAAATATTTTTTTTTGTGAATTTCGACGGATTCATTAAATTCTGATCGTTTTTAAATCATGCCAGGAAATCCCTCTACGCCTTCCATGGAAAATTTTGAAACATAAATTCTGCCCGAAAAATTCCTTACTACCTTACTATTCTTACGGAATTCCTTACTACCTAGAAAATCCTTACTACCCCCGTAGATATTTCCCCCAAGAAAATTTTCGTGTGTTTCCCAATGACAAATACTATATATAAACAATGAGCAAATTACATTGCTTACAGCCCTTTCCCCGGGGGCTGTGGGGGGGTATGTCATCCCAAGAGGCATATTTATTGGACATTTTAACTATGCTGAACCAAATAGCAATCTCAAAATTTTGATCGGATGTCCTCAGGGATAAAAAGAGCGTAGGAGGGCCAGTTGTCCACCAATCTTTTTGGTCACTTCGACGGATATTCTGAAGACCCTTGAAAATGGGGTCAGATCGAAAAGAAAACTGTACCATTGGAATCACCATTGTCGAAAACTCTGTTCAGGAGAGTTACGCCCTCCCCCTCCCCCTCCCCAACCTTGAAAAACAAGGAAAATCTATGTTTTGCATGGGTAGCACTTTTATGTCCTTTTTTTCTCTTCATTTTCTCAAAAGGCTTCAAGTTATAGCAGGAGAGGTAGAAAACTAGGACGGGGCGTCGCACAGCCCTGGGAGACTATACTTTGGGTTGAGTATGGAGAAGAACTAAATGACAGCGCTGCTCAATTTTTCCATATTCTTAGGCAATTCTTAGGTGCAAGTTTTTCAGAATTCTACAAATTTAGGGAAATATTATGTGTCAGTTTTTTTTTTTCAAACAGTATTACTGATCTATGTTGCATAAGCCACGAAGTAATCATTTTTATTCGTCTTCAGTTTCATCCTTGCTCTTCATTTCCGTTTTTTATTAATTCTCTTTGAAACCACTTTCTAAGGTTTATAATAAAGCTAGAAACTCCGTTCAGGAAACTAACCGGTCTGGTGTTATGACTATAGTTGATCCTGAATCACTGTATTCTTCCGAGTACATATTTTACTTTTTCTCATATTCTGGTATCCTTCCTCAGCTCTATAGTGTTCTGCCTTCTTTTATCTCTGATCAAATTAATTATCATTTTTGTAACTAAAACCATTTTGAAATTCCTTTTACTCCCTCCGTAAGGTCAGATAGTCCAGCTTTGGTGACAGTCTAGTGGCGAAAAGATGTTTTTCAAAATTTAAGAAGGGGGAGTGCAGGAAAACCGGCTCGAAGCTGTCACTCGTTTAGCTTATTCAAAAGAAAAGTTAAGGAATTCTTGACTTCTTTGATGTCTTTTTCGCATTTTTTTGTTTTAGTTTGACCAGAGTCTTTAATTTATTTGTTTCGTTTCTTCTATTCATTTTTTTTAGCTGACTGATGTTATAATCTTTATTATCCTATTTTTATCGCTCTAAAATTAATGCTTAAATGACTCATATGTCTTCCCCCTCCTTTTAGGTCAAGGATCCATTCTAGGGATTAGTGTTGTACATTCATTGTATTTTTAGTTGATTATGAATAAATCTAGCGAAAGCTAAGCTAAAAAATATGGCACCATCATATTTTTAAATATTCCCATATTCATTAATTTATATATTTTTCTTATTTTAATCATATATAATCAATAAATGATAGCAGATAGAACTTCATATTCCCGCGTAAGGCTCTACAGTCAGAAATGCAGGGTGAAAAACAACTAAAGAATGTTTTGGTAGCACTGTTTTGACGGTATAGTTGTCTTAGGGAATAAATGGGTTGGGTACTTGTTAATTATACGGAATAAGCCCAAGATGGTATGTTAGGCCAGTTCTAATAAAATATACCAAATATGATGAGAATATAATACTTCAGAAACAAATGTGCGGGAACTGTAAAAGAGACTTATAGAAATCAGGCCGTCCAGTACATGTTATTCTGAATACCCAACCCCTAACCACCTCTATATATTGAATATTGAATTAATGTATACCTACATCGTAATTTTTTTCACTCAAAATAAGCAAATCATAACCGATTACAGAGGCAAACCGGTTTTTGTCAGATCTTACAGAGCGAAATTCTTGAGTGTGTTCCGTATAATTAACAACTACCTGGTTAATGTTTGAATTTTTACTGACAAAACCATTGTCAAAATTAACTAATTGGTTTCGGTTATTTATTTTGGCGGTTCAACGTGGGAACATTGACCGAAATTTAGTACTGTACTAAAAACTTCACAATTTTGAAAGAACCAGTAGAAAAGAAAAATAGTAGAAAATCGCGGTTTTCAGGTACAAAATTGGTCAAAGGTTAAAAAATGTTATTTTTATGCGATTAGTAGGCCTACTTAATAATTTTTAAAGATTTTATCATCCACTGGATGTTAAAAAACAAACAAGGTATTTGACTAAATGAATGGTTTGATCGTCTTACGGCAAAACACTATAGTCAAGATATAGAAGTCAAATAAATGATAAAAAGGACATTTTCAAATTGATTTACTTTTCTTTGTTTTGCCTTGAAATTTTAATGAGAAACATTCAATGTGTATGTCATTTATTTTTCCTTTATCAGTCCTGATGTCATTCTTTTTGATCCAAGGCATTAGTAAAAACCGGTTCTAAGTTCATTTTAATAAATTCTTGACCATTTGCCTGAGATAAAGTGACAGTTTAACTAAATCATAAAGTTACGAAATTAAAACTAGAGTCCTATTTGCAGACTTACCCACCTGAAGGGTAGAGGATATACACCCATGCTTCCCAAAATCGAGGGGTCCCTCTTTCAGAAATCATTCACGGTAGGTGGCACGTGCCAAGTGTGGCCGAACTGTGCCGATAGTTTTGGGAAGTGTGCTAAGCGTTTGGGGACTGTGCAAAGTGTGGTGGAACTCTGCCAAGTGGGGGGGGAACTGTACGGCACGCATGGCGTTTCGAGATGCACACCAGGTGTACACCCCCCCCCCAGAAACTCGGAAGTTGCACTAATTATGGGATATAGGGGCAAAAAATACCAATGGGGGTGTCCAATTTCCGTTTGTGCCCCTCCCACACATTAATTCCATATCCAGACCTACTCATGAGTCGTTTCTTGCGCTGTAAAATAAAGAGGAATATGCTTCATGCCATTGGCAAGAGCCTGTGCTCACCTATCTTTATATAAATAAATACGAAAACCATGCTGCCGTTCCCTCATAAAAAACAATAAAAGTAGAAAAGCAGGGAATTTATCTAAGACAGCGAAATTTGTTTAAACCTTAATGAATATTTCGGCTCTGTATTCCAATAGCCGTCTCGGTAAACCTCATATATAAATAAAATGAGGCTTACAGGGAAATGTGATCTTTAATCTTTAAAAGAAAACGTCCTTAGATCACCCGTTTTCAACAAGCCATCTAGAGCTAGGAATGCCCTCATTTCACTTCATCAGCACAAGAACCGTTTTAAGTGGGTCTATCAAAAATCGATAAAAAGACTTTCCAAGGGTAAATAATATTGAATAGTTGATGTTTTAATATTTTGTTATTTGTTTAAAAGGATTTTAACTATGGAGAATGGGTAAATATGTATATAGGTTGTAAGTATAAATTACTTGTAGCCCATACTATTAAAGATAAGCATTAATTTTTCCATACTAAAATAGTATGTGATTAGGACAATCACAGGTGAGAAATGTCCCATGTTTTTATATCCAGTATTCAAAAAGAAAACAACTCCAGTTTTTAGCACATTTGAAGATAAATTGTTTTTTCCAATAAATTCTAGATTTACAGTGTAGTATTTGCCCCTTTCTTATAGAACCTACGTTCTGCAGTTTAACATCTTTTGAATTACAATCACAGTATATAAATAATAGATATTATCTATATTATCTATATAGGCTACAGTGATGTTAATACTCAAAGCGTTGTCTGACACGAGAGACTAGCATGACCGCTTAGAGGAACTTTCAGACCACAGGCAAATGGCGGTTCAATACCCCATTCAAAAATAAGCATCAATTTTTGTTAATATTAGTAAATGAAAACCAAACGAAAAAATAGAATTTTTCTCAAAGGGAGCGTCATGGAACCGAAGGAAATTATTAACCATAGATCTCTTGGATGCTCTTCGAGTAGTGAAACAAAACAGGATATTCTTACGGAACTCTGTATGAAATTAGTCCCCTTTTATCAGAGGCCTCGCTTGGGGGGACAAGGGGAGGTAGTTGCCCCCAATAATCTGTAGAAAAAATTATTATATAGCCCATGCCCCTTGACTATCCAGATATGAACCCCTCTCCGCCCCCCCCCAATAAAAATGATGGAGGTACTCCCTTTTTACTCCTTTTTATTGAACCCTACTGATTTTGAGCAATATGTATAATGAGAAATGTTTGCTTGCCATTTTTTTTCAAGCATACTTATGCTCTTTTGTGATGATCAAAATCCAACTGACTTTGATCGTAAAAGTACTCCAGAGAAATATTGCTTTCGACTCCCCGTTGCATGCTCGTGATTGGCTAGATGTCATGGATACTTACATATTTGTTCAAAATTTTGTCCTCAAGAAGTGACATAAAAATCTTACATCTTTTTGGAACTGAGGGAAATTATAACCATAAATCTCGTTGATAGTTTATATTGATTGGCATTTAAATCAGTTAGTTTTCAGTAGATTAATTTCATCAATGGCATCAATTAAGAGGAGGGTGAGAAGGAAATTTTTTACCCCCTTTCCTCCTAGATGCTAAAAAAACCCCTTTTGGTAATCTCATTGGAAAGGGCTTTATTGGTATTTTTATAGAAAAAAAATTGTCTCCTCCCCTAGATTTTGAAAGATACGTTGTTGCCCCCCCCCTAATTTCAGTGAATCAATGCCACTGGATTGCATTAGTTGAGATTTGTTCAAAGATAATACCATCCTTGTGAGATTACCCCTTTTGGTAATTTCATTGAAAAGGGCTTTGGTTGGTATTTTTATAGAAAAAAAATTTGAAAAATAACAAAATTGTCCCCTCCCCTAGATTTTGAAAGATATGTTGTTGCCTCCCTTAATTTCAGTGAATCAGTGCCACTGGATTCAATTAGTTAAGATTTGTTCAAAGATAATATCCTCACTGTTATAGGTAAAGATGATGCAGAAGTTTCTCGATTTTTTTTGTTTTCTTATTTATTTTTTATTTTACCGTAGTTCTACTACAGGTAGTAGGGGACTTGAAATTTTGTCTATAATTGGAATAGATAAGACGTGTTTTTTTTACTTGTCTATAGCTTACTCCTGCGGTCATTAGGAGTAGGGTACTGCAATATAATGCCAGTGATGTCCATTAAATGAAACGATAAAGATCTATTTTACTTTTTTAGAGTTTGCGCAGGATTTTCAGTATAACATAAGGTAAAATCCATTGAAAATTTAATTTGCTTACAAATGTATAACCACGTTATACCGTTCAATAAATATAGCAAACCAAAGGGATCATTGACTTTCAATAAATGTACACCAGCTGGCACGTGCCACGCATGACAAAGTTGTGCCACACGGCGCTGTGTCTACCATGCACGAGACAAGAAGGCGTGGTTTTGCGGAAGTGTGCCATGCGTGGCGGAACATTTACCACTCTGAGATGTACAGCAGGTGGCGTAGAGCAGGCAACCACTCATAGCGGACTTCCGAATTCGACTTAATCTGTGTAACCGCATGTATAGCATATGACTTATATTTTCTGCCTATTTGTGGTTTGATCAAGCGCCTTGCCAAAATCTGTAAATTCATTTTTAAATTTTCAAAATTTTATCATATTGTATAATTAACGAAAATAGCTTATGGCCGTATGTAGTACTGTAATTTATACACATGTCAGATGTTTTTGGTATCGTAGGTTCAAAAAACAAGAAGTTTATAATACAAGCGATTTTTTTTTTAAAGAAGGGATTGAGTTTATGACCAAAAATATGTGCAATTTTGCCCTTTCAAAAACTAAGAATCACTGAAATTCAAAATACAAGACTCACATTCTGTTAAATGAATTTAGAAACAATGTTTTACGTCACTGCAACTTATTTATTACAGACAGTGAAACAACCCGTTCTGGGGGGACAGGGGGACATTTTTCGACTTGAATTTGAAAAATATCTTGATTTTGGTATTTTTAATTAAAAAACCAGCCCTCTAGGGGTTGAAAAAGGTTTTTCGCTTCTTCATTGTAAAAGAAAGTAAAAATCCTAGCCCCCCCCCCCAACGTTTTGTGGATTGGCATCCCTGAACCAATTATCTAATTGAAATTATGGAAAAATAAAATTATTAAATAACTTATCACATATGAATGGTAAAACTCAACAAAGTTTTGATACTGTACTAGTCCTATAGTCCTAGTCTTATGGTCCTAGAAGATTGGGAGAAGGCTCATTCAAACGGAAATTAGAAGTTCTGGTCCCCTTTTCAGTGACCAAAAAGATTGGACGGCAACTAGCTCCCCTGGCTATCTTAAAATTTGGCTGGAATAACTTGGGAAAAGAGGATTTTGAGGGGGGCTAGTTTCCCTCCAATCTTTTGGTCACATAAAAAGATGACTAGAACTTTTAATTTCCATTCGAATGAGCAGGACCATTGATTCGACACGACCACCCCTATGAAAAAATAAATAAAATAAGCACATATCCGCGATCTTTTTTGCAGACGGGAGCTTATAACCTCTATAATGGGGCTTTCTGATACGCTGAATCTAATGGTGCGATTTTATTAAGATTTCTTGACCTTTTCGGGTTGTTTCCCCCCTTTTTCGAAAATCAGGCAAATTTTCTCAAGCTCATAGTCTTTGATGGGTAACATTAAACTTAATGAATTTATATATTTGGAATCAGCATATAAAGCCAATTCTTTTGATGTATTAATTGTTACCAAAATTCGTTTTTTTTAGTTTCAGTTACTATTGAGCGGAGTCGCTCTTTACTTACAGTTCTTTACCGCGAACACGAACCATTTGAATATTTCTATTTCTTCCGTTATTCAGTAAAAATCCCTGGATTTTTTCCACGTAGAGGTGAATTAACAACATAATTTTTTCTCAGACCCCCTGATGGATTCTGATAATAAACACATGCATTGGGGCAACTATTCACGAAAATGAAGAAGAGGGCAGGGATTTTTTTTCTATTTTTCAATGAGGATACGAAAAAAGATATTTTTCAAACTGCAGGGGGAGGGGACACTTGCCCTTCTTTCTCTATTCAAGTAAGTGACTTCATAAGTGTTGTTTTTAGTGCTATATTACACTTACGGAAAAATAGCTTTCAAATGAGTCATTAAACGTGACCCTAAAAAGTACTGGTAGCCCACTAGCTCCAGCTTTTCCACTTTAGACATGGCACCAAAAGTGCCGTTTATAGTGCCATATGGAACTTGCTGATGGTGAAATTTATAGGAAGGATGTAGGAAGGGGCGTAATTTGTTATGGGGTAGGGGGGGGCAACTGCTTCCTCCAGACCCAAGTCCCCCCCCCCACCGACATCATTCTGCCCCCCCCCAGCCAGCAGAAATTTAGTTTCTCCAAAAAAAAATTCTCAAAACTAAGATAAGCCCGCATAATTCAAGTATCCAGAGTTACCCCCTAGCCATGCTACCCCCTAGCCATGCTAGAAAAAAGAGACAGATCAGTGCTATCCATGCAAAAAAGAAATTTTCCTTGTTGTTTAAGGGACTGTAATTTCTATATAAAAGATTTTTGACCATGCTGATTCCAATGGTACAATTTTCAATTAAATCTGAGTCCATTTTCGAGGGGTACCATTTTACCATTTTTACCATTTTACCATTACCATTCCTGAATCAGTGTCTCATGGCAATTTTTTTACTAATTGGATTTTTTCTAAACGTGTTTTTCAACTTTCGGTTACTATGGGCTGGGGTTCGCTCTTTACTAGGTTGCAGCTACCGCTGCAACCATGATTTGAGCAAGAGAATAGGGATTTCGTCAAACGCAAACGAAAGAGAAGCCTTAGTGATTTTCGAACTAATCATCACGCGTATAAACAGCTCTTAAAATTGGTTTCTGAGAGAGGATGAAGATATGTGTGAAAAAAGGCTACTTACTTTCAGTATATTCTAGTTCCTTTGTCTGGAAACAGAATCTCGCGTAGAGTGGCATAATTCTACCACAAAGAGTGGCAGAAATTTGTCAGAAAAACTGGTAAAATTACCGCGAAGTATTGGCAACGCCGCTCTGTACTTCCTCGCCCAACAATGCAACTGATAATTTACAAAGAAGGGTGCGCGGAGAATCAAACAGTTGCATGTGAAGAAGCCGTAATAGGAAATGACACATGTCAGCCAAGTCATTTTTGTTATTCATTGCTATTGGCCACCCGAGTTATTGAATGCCAAAAAGTAAATACTGATTCATCCACTCGTACTAATTTGAATGCCACTTTAGAGCATAACTACCTAAAAACTATTGTGTATTCTATTGATGCTCTATTCCCTATATGGTACGACCTTGAAGTATTCTTACTTTGGTTTGCTGATTCGTTGTGATGGGAAATTAGTTACTGATTCTGGTTTAGCGGGTATAATTATTGGCTGAAATTTATGATGGTTACAAATGACTTGAATCACCCACCTGAATGCTGTGATCCAAGGTGTCCCACAGCTTGTGTGTACGATTAATGAGTCGTCCCGTCCATGTCATAAGGAAAAAATATATGCAAAGATTGAAATTTTACAGGAGAGAAGAAAAACTGTTTTAAGATTCTTTCTTTCGAAGGTGTAACAAAGAGAAAAAGAGATCATCCTGCCAACGCTTCTGTGGTAAAAAGTGCTTTTCCATTGGCTTATTCTTGTGACGTCAATCGCTAAAACTTTTTTTTAGCCAATCAAATTATCTCTCAAGTGTATGTCAGAGAGGGACGGCAAATAGCTGCTCTTTTTTCAGTAATTATTTTACTAGCCTGTTCTTGTTATGTTAGACTTTCAGCGAGTAAAAAAAGCCCTAAGTTTTGGAGTCTCAACATTGTTACGAGTAAAGTAGCCTCACCGTTTCTCTTTGTGTGAGGTTAACCCTATTTTGACGTTTCAACAGTTTTGATGGTTCTTTTCTTGAGTAATTTCCCATTATATGGGCCTTTCTAAAAAGTCAAGTTTGTTTAATGCTAATGAAATGAAATAAAATAGGATGAATATATCATAGTTTAGAAACAAATTTGGGCTATATATTTGCACATTAGGGGGTAGGAAGTGGGGGGTAAAGCATAGCATATATTAAATACGTAACCTAACCTAGGTACCTCCCCCCTCTAAACCGCAAAAAACAAAAGTTTAAATATCGTATACGCAATAAAAACCACGCTATCATTGTATTACTCTATAGCCGTTAACCCGTCAAAAACGGGTTTTTCATGGCTGGTTTCCTTGTAAAGGCCCATATAATGGGAAAGTACCTTTTCTTGAGATTATAACGGTAAAAAGCGAACTGAATAGAGAATAAGAAACTGGAAAAAAGAGCAAGATGTTAATCCCTTTTTGAAGTACGTGATGGATGAAATATAGGCAAATGGATTTCACCAAGTGATGTTAGCTTAAATTTCTGTCTTCAAAAATGCAAAGTAGCTCCACCTCTCATTTGTAATGCGTATCCTTTTCGCAAGGATGAGGTAATTAACATGAAGCCTGTATAAAACAGACTTCATGGACAGACTAACACAGACTTCAGGCCTGGGCCCTGGCCTTCCCCGCATTTCCTAAGTTTTCCCGGATCTTTGGGTACTTCTAATTAAATTATCAACTCGTTTTCTTATTATTTCCCCCTCCTCCTAAAAATGCCGTGTGTGTGTCTGTTGTGTCATTTAGAACCTGCCATTTAGGATCCGATTAACGTTTGATTGTACTTTACTAGTTAAGTCATTATTCAATGTGTTAAATTGTCGACTTCTGCTATTTCAATTTGTGTTAATCATGCTAATTTTGCCTTTTTTTGCTATCATTGATTTTTTTCCCTTTTGGGCTCTTATTATTCTTCATTTATTTTTACTCATTTGTTTTGTATTCTATGATGACGAGCAGTTTGCTTAACACTGAATGTATAAATAAACAAATTTCTGTTCGTTTACAAATAACCTATTCATTTTGTGAACGGCCTTTTGCGGAACACACCGTTTTTTCTTCTTTTTCGGAGTCCCCCAAATATTGCCACAATGACCCTAGTTCCTACTTACTGCGTTTTTCAGAAAAGCAAAGATTTTGCGGTTTATGGATGATTGTTTAGAAAGATTCACGTGCCTTGACCTGGATTCACGTGGGAAAACAGATCCACGTACGTTTGATATTTTAGCAAATGCAACAAACTAATACGGAATTTGAACATCATTCTAACTTAAAAGTGCGAATGTTCTAGTATATAGTTTATATTCACCAGGTATATTTTGGATTAAACATTTTAAATTATATTCACTAAAATACAGGAAATTTTTATACTCAAATACACTGAAACATTTGACAGGTATATCTAATATTTCAAGGAATTTGAGTTGTGTACAAGTGTTTCATGAAGTATAGGGAACAAAAATGATAGAAGCTACCGTAAAAAGCAAAGATCTACAAGGCCGTATCCAGGGGGGTTAAGAGATATGACCCCCCCCCTCCCCAAAATGTTGGCGCGACTCGTAAAAACGTAACAAAAATGAATATAAACAAATTTTTGATGTGTTTTTTAATTTTTGTACCTCCTCGAAAAATTTGTTTGTACCCCCCCCCCTCCGAAAAATTCTGAATACGGCCTTGGAGACCTAGGTAGCTTTTTCAACTCCCAAAGGCAATATCAGATTTTGCATCACCTCCCCTTAACTTCGGTGGTCATTCATGAAATATATGGTAGCCTACACATTGTCCAAGTGGCGCCCCAACACATGCTGTGCCGTGGGTCAAGTGACCCCCATTAACCCCTAGCTACCTCACTGGTAATAAAACGGAACTTGAAAAGCTTGAGATTATGTTACAAGAATGTTTTTTGTTAATATGATTTTGATTTTTGACCTCATTGTCTGCTAGTTTAAGTAGCTGTTCCAACCCCCTCCTCCGAGCAACTTTGATCCATTTCTCGTAGGAATGTAGGCTGAAATTTTTGGGGATGGGGGCTGGGTAAGTATGTAAAGAATTAGACAACAATGCACCCAGGTTATACCAAAAGTTTTTCTGAAGTTTCGCGAAGTTTTCATGTTTGACTTTTTAGAAAAATCCGATACGTTGGAATCTTAGCTGTAGAAATTCAAACGGCTTAGTATCATAGTTTGAAAGAGGAACTTGTGTTTGGATTCTGCCTACTCGAACTAAGCTAATTAGTATTATCGATTGGTTTAATTAGATATGATGCTATTTATTCATATATACGATGAGAATATCATACACGATGAGAATCAAGTCAAATCTCTTGTACCGAACTGCGTGAAAGTTTCCCAGTGCGGAAGGTCCCTAGTGTTCAAGGTCTACTTTGAGTGGAAACGAAAGTGTCTTGAAAGTGTCTGTGAAAGTTGGCCATGAAAAGCTTTCTGCTCAAGCATTTGTATATCTCCCAAAGCGTTGTTTCGCGTGTCATAAAACTGGGCATCTGGCCTCGTAGTGCTCCAATTGGGCCCTCTGCTCTCGCTGTGGATCATGCGATCACACATCTAACAGTGCCTCTCCGTGTTCAGAAAAAATGTTCGGTCTAGAATGTAAAGTTGCCGGCCATACTTGTTACAGTGTAAAGTATTCCAGTAACACAACAGTCAACTAGCAAAGCCCACGGTATGATATGGATCTACTACTGCGCAAGCTGTATTTTCGTGGAATATTAATGATGGATTTTTAGGCAAACTTCCTGTGATAAAAGGTTTGCCTTCGAACTGTGATGTTTTGTTCTTGCAAGAACAATTTTTGACGAGTCATAGTTTAGGCCTTCTGAAAATTGACAATAATTTTGCTAGCTACTCGGTGCCCGCTAAACGATCCGCTTCCAGTGGCCGCTCCTCTGGTGGTATTGCGATGCTTGTTAGGACCTCTTGCCAGTCGAGTATTTTTGATTCATGTGATTTTTTCTTGCTGTCCGTGTTGACCGACCGATTACCGCAATGGCCGATCGCAATTTTTATTTACTTCTGCGTGTTAGAAACTAGGGTCTTGTCTTTCAAAAATTCACCAAGATACGTGTTGTATTATTATAGGAGATTTTAACTGTAATTTAACTGACGCCTTGTTATTGCCTACTTATATTTTGTCCGGTATTTTTGACGGTTGGCTTAGGATCTTGCCGAAGGATCTCGATTACACTTACACACACCATTCAAGTCACGTGTCGAACCTTACCATGCAGTTTCTTCTGCAAATCTCCAAGTGTCACCAGTTTACATCGTCACTGACTTACAACTATCAGACCACCTTCCAATATCTTCATCTATTTCTTGTCCTTCTGCTCAGTCTACTCCCACCCCAAAATCACATCAGCCTCACGCCCAATTTTACAGGGATTGGAAAAACAATAAAGGTGATCTCTTCGTAACAGTTAATTCTGTCCATCATAAAATTCATGTTCCGTTCCAGCTGCTCATGAGAAATCCGCAAGCTGATGCAAATGAAATACGGGTGTTGCTGGATATCTATCTTGCCCTAATTTACCATGCCCTGCGATGCGCAGTAAAGGCCGCTATAGCCTACCTCTTAAACGTACACGTCGGGGTGTCATGAAGCATTGGTCCAGTAATCCGAGCATCACTGTATATAAATAATTAATCCAAAAAACTTTTTGCACAAAATAAGTTTTCAAAAAAAAGTAAAGAACTCAATTAAACCAAAAATGAACAAAATTAGAATCAAATAATCTACCAAGCATACAACTACCACAAATCAGTATCAATAAATAAATGAAACCCAAAACAAACAGAAATTAAAATAAGTCAAAATCAAAACGAGCAGAAATTAAGAAGAGTAGGGTTTATGCTTTCTAAAAGCCATAATATAATTTGTACTTTACTGAAAAATTCAAATGAATTTACTGAAAAAATGTGCATTGTCAGTTTAATATACAGATTCTGATATTAATTACTTAAAATCTTAATTAGTTTTTGATTTCTTAAAGTTATAAAAGTGAAAACATTTAAAGAATTTTTTTCAATAAAGTACAAATTATATTCTGGCTTTTAGAAAGCATAGTGTTTAGAACCCTACTCAGATTAATTTCTGCTCGTTTGATTTGATTTGAACCTTATATGCCCCAAGGGCATAACTTACGACCCTTGTCCTGAGGGCTATGGGGGAGGGTTGTCATCAAAAACATAATTTCCATTTGGAAATCAACTACGTTGAACAAAATAGCTATCTCAAAATTTTGATTGGAAGTGTTTGGGGAAATGGTGGGCGTGAGAGGGGGGTAGTTGCCCTCCAATCACTTTCGACTATTAAAAAGGTCACTAGCCCTTTCAATTTCCAATCGAATGAGCTCTTTTTGAAGTTTCTACGAGAATGTTTTCAATAAAACCTGATATGCTCCCAGGGCATAACTTACAATCCTTGCCCTGAGGGCTTTGGGGGGAGTATCCTCCTCAGAAACATAATTTTCATTTTGAAATTAACTACGTTGAAAAAAGGCTATCTCAAAATTTTGATTGGACGTGTTTGGGGAAATGATGGGCGTGGAAGGGGTTTTAGTTGTCCCCGAATCACTTTCGGCTATCAAAAAGGGCACAAGCTCTTCCAATTTCCAATCGAATGAGCCCTTTTCGAAGTTTCTACGACAACTGCTTAGATACGAAGTGCCCTGGTTTAAACCAAAAAATGAATAATACATTGTGCCAACATCGTCTTTTACTTAGGCAGTGCTATTTCGCTGCCTATGATAGACAGTATGATCATTCCCTATCTCAACCAGTGTTTTCCTTCCACTAATGTCGGAATAAAGTATTTCAGTGCAAAAAAAGAGTAGAATTTTAGTAGGACACAATCCGGAAGTAAGTATATTATCGTGCTTACTATTTGAACAGGAATGTTAACAAAATTGATTCTTACGCTATATTACCACTATTTTACGCTCTATATAAATTTTTTGTTTCCCCATTTGTTTGACCACAGTGTTTCCCCATTTTCTGACTTCTTTCCAAGTTACAATATAAAGCCTTATTAGGCTGACTTTTAATAGCATTTGTTCAAGACGGCTTATTTTGCAACTGAAGAACTTTTACGTGTACCAAAATATCTTCTTTTGACGTTTTATAACGATGCTTTGTATTTATCGGCTAGTTAAGTTCGGTTTTGATTAATTGCATGTCCAGATCTCAGACCTTAACCATATGAATATATTTTATTTATTTGTTTTTCTTCGTCATTATTTTTTCCTTCTCTATTACTACTTTTGCAACACCCTCGTATTTATTTGAATTGGTACAAAGGATTGACATGAATGACATCCAACCGGTCGCTTTTTAACGCATTAATTTTGGTTTTTGTCTTTTTTTTATTGAGTTGTTAATCAAAAAGTTCGTGGTAACGAACTATAAGTAAGGAGCGACCCGGCTCAATAGTAGTAGTTTGATACCAGTAGATAGATCAAAAGAATAAGATTTTTATGCTGATTTCAAATATATAAGTTTCATCAAGTTCAGTCGTACCCATCAAAAGTTAAACAAAAGTTCCTGAAACAATTTGCCTTATTTTCGAAAAAAAGGGGGAAACACTCCCTAAAAGTGATAGAATCTTCATGAAAATCAAATCATCAGATTCAGCCTAACAGAAAACCCTACTGTAGATGTTTCAAGCTCCTATCTGCAAAAATGGGGAATTTTGTATTTTTCGCCAGAAGAAAGATCACGGATGCGTGTTTTTTCTTTTTTTTCCAGGGGTGATCGTACCGATCCAGTTCTCCTAGAATATCGTGAGAGGGCTCATTCGAACGGAAATTAAAAGTTCTAGTGTCTTTTTTAAGTGACCAACAAAGTTGGAGGGCAACTTGACCCCCTCCCATGCTCATTTTTTTCCCGATGTCACCCAATCAAAATTTTAAGATATCCATTTTGTTCAGCATAGTCGAAAATCCAAAAAATATATCTTTAAGGATGATTTAATCCCCCAGTTTCCGGGGGAAGGGCTGCAAGTTATCAACTTTGCCAATTGTTTACATATAGGCTAGTATTGGCTATTGGGAAGTATACAGACGTTTTCAGGAGGGATTTTTTTCTGGTCGGGGGGGGGTCGGAGGAGGGGGTTACTTGGGGGGATGTTTCTCTGGGAGAAGGGATATTTGTATGAAGGGGGTACCGTATTTCTGCCACCCAGTTCGAAAAATCGATCGTTTCCCGCCACTGAGCAAACTGTCGTCTTGACTAAGCAGCATCAATGCCCGCCTCTCTTTTTCAACCAGCCGAAAATCCAACGAGGGGTGCCCTAACTTTTGGCAAAAAAGCCGCAACAATAAAATATCACCATCCGATGCAACTTTTGGGTACCCTGTTCGTGGATCCCTCTCCACTATGAAATTCTGGCTATTTCCCTGTTGCAGTATTGATTAGAAGTTAGCACTAGTCCCCCTTTTTAGAAATCCTACCTAAGCCAATCAGTTAAGTCATACCTGTGAGATGGAACTGTAGCAAAGCACTTAGCCGGCTCACAATGTTTGTTTCTGCTTTGGCAATTACGAATAATACAAATTCGCACCATTATTCAGTGACTGACAAATATACACTGACCCGCTAATGACAGAGTAAATGGGAGTAGTTATTTGTACGCGCCAAGGATGTAGTGCCAAAAATCACTAAGACTTGATCTTACTGTTATATTATTTATATACATGGATCCACATGAACCAGATAGTTGAAGAGACGTCACAGCAAGCTTCTCTGTCCCAACCTTCCTTCTGGAGATATGTATCAAGAGATCCTCCTAGCGCCCGCCTATCTGCTCAAGCTATCCCTGATTCCGAGTGGAATTCATACTTCTCTGCTAAATTCTTCCCGCCAGATTACAGTCCGAATATGAAGATAAGCTTGATAAATTTCTGTCTAGTTGTCCAACCGACAATATTGTTGTTTTGGTTAATTCTGTACTGCAAGCAATCCAACGCCTTAAACGTAAGAAATCTTCTGGCATCGATAAAGTGAGCGCTCTTCACATTCTGCATGGAAGCTAGTTGCTGGTAAACCATATTGCTCTTTTGATGCAGATGGTTGTTACCCAAGGAGTTGTACCTTCTTCTTTCTCGATTGGAGATCTCACTCCAATTCCAAAGAAAGGTAAAGTCGCCACCCAGTGCTCGTCTTTCCGCCCTATAACGGTGGCTACTACCTTCTGTAAGCTTTTCAAACTTCTGTACATTGACCATCTGAACGCGAAATGCTATGTTCCACCTTACTAATTTGGATTCCAGCCACGTCTTGGTTGTGCCCACGGTTTTTTGGTTGTTGTAAACGCATTGATCGATGTTGATGCATCAGGTGAAACTCTTGTGTTAGCCAGGCACGATGTTCGTAAAGTGTTCGATTCCCTCATTCACGCCGCTATGCTACTCCATGCTGCAAAACGTGGAGTAAGCCCTTCATATATCATAGCCCTTCGAGACGAGTATTCTCGTCTTTAAAGTTCGCCAAATACTTCACCCATTATCTAAAGCTGACGGCTCTCAAGTGTACGCTCCAACCCCCTGATATTTTTGTCAAAGTGGAAAAAGGTACCCGTCAAGGTGCTGTTTCTTCCCCTTCACTCTTCAATAACGGAGTTCTTGATGCACAGTCAGCTGTTACCACTTTTCTCATATTTCCCGGTCTAGATTTATCTCTCGTATGTTATGCAGACGACATTCTGAATTTGATCCGCACTATCCAGGGCATTAGCGAGATTTTTGCAACGCTACAGTCTGTGAATGCGAAAGTAGGTCTTCAGTTCAATGGTGAAAAGTCCGAAGTTGCATTCTTCAACTGAAAGCAAGCGTCGCCTGGGAATATTCCTGTCGGAAATAGTAGGATTAAGCCAGTAGATCATATCACCTACCTCGATTTTTCCCAATGGCTCGACAAAAATGCAGACGCGACAACTATTAATTGCTCACATTGAACGTAGAGTTGGGTTATCATAGGCTTCTTTTGTGATGAATAAGTTACGCTTCAACCGCCATCATCTTTCAAAACTTTTCAACTCTGTCGCTCTATCACATTATCTGTACATATTGCCGTTTTGGAAAATGATCACAAAATCTGACAAGTCAAAAATTCGTTCAGTCTTCTTCCGGTTCGCAAAATATCTTTGACGTTTTCACCCTTGTACCCGCAACTCTTACCTAGTTAGAAAATTCAGCTTTGCTGACCCCATTATAGCTGTGGAAAAGCAAATCCGTGCTTATAATTCCTGTTTGACAAAGTTGAACCATCCTTGATCGTCGGCACTAGCCCAGTAGTTAAGATGTATTTGTTGTGTTTTTTTTTAGTGTTTGTTTTCGCGCATCGTGCAATTGTTGCAATTTTGAACTGATAGGTGATTTAGTCTCTTTTTGTGCGGGTCCAATTTAAGAGAAGCTGGTTATTCTCAATCTTGGTGTCAATCTTTCTCTGATAATATATTGCGTATAATACTAATAATTTAACTGTTTATTAATTATCCATTCGTAAAGAAGTAAAAATTCCGTGATTGAATAATTTCCTTGTTTCTGATATTTATGTATATCGGAGTAAAAGAATCATTTGTTCAAGACCAGCAGACGAAAGTGTCATTTAATTGTTTTACCGTTTCTTGTCATATTTGGACTAGTTGATATGATCATCTAGTGTATATTTTTAGTTCACTAATGATTATTTGGGTTAATTATTTACCAATTGCGGCTTGATACAACGATGCTCATATTGCTTATGTTTTTTCAGTACTTAGGAGTTTAAAAACATATCACGTGCCTGTAGTGCTGTGTATAATTGAGTTTTTCTTTCTTGTCTTTGTAATTTGTTCTAAGAGCTGATTTGGATCTTAGCTCCAGCGTTCGTCACTAAGTTTATTATCACTGCTAAGTTTATGTCTATTTCTTCTTTTTTGTCTTTTTTTCGTTTATTGCTCCGTCTTTTCCTTTTTTTTGTGTATCGGGTTTTCCTTTAAATAATAATAACATAAATGTTCACAAATGCCAAGTACCAAAATATGAATTTAGCCTACGCCAAAACTAAAATAAATACGAAAATATAATTTGCCTAATATGAGTAACAGGATATAACTTCACAATAAACCTTTGAATATAGCCAAATACAACACAAAACATAAAAAGAAACAAGAAAGAAAGGATTCCATTTTTGATGGAACAGAATTCAGTTGTGGGATGGGGCATATCTCCTCCAGATGTGCGGTATCCGTTTTTCTAATGTATGTTATATCTTCCTTTTTCACTCAAAAAGTATATAGCCTAACTAAACATATAATATAACCAAATTTAACTAAGTAATGCAACTAAACATCTTTTGCTGGTTATTTAGAGAAGGTTTCCTCAATGAGATGTCAACTTTCAAAAATCGTCTACACCGTGTGGCAGAGCGTATCCAATATTTTTTCTTGGAGGGGGGGGAGGGGTTACAAAAGGATTTTTATTGGGGAGGTTTACGAAAAAACTTTAAAAAACGCATCAAAATTTGTTTTTATTCATCTTTGTTACATTTTTACGAATAAAATGTTTCGGGGGGAGGGGAGGGGCTCCAAACCCCCTAATACCCCTCCCCTCTCTAGATATGGTTTTGCCGTGTGGTTTTTGTCCTACTTGATGGGAAAGGTCCACGCGTTGCTGTGTTTTAGTAATATATCACGCGTTGCTGCCTGGTGAAAATATGTGATGAGGTGCTGTATGGAGGCTTAGCGTGGCAGAAGTGTGCCTGTATAGGGTGTAGAATATGCCCCGTGTGGTGGACCAAATTGTGCTCTGAGATGTACATTAGGTGGTTGAAAGTGAATAACCCCTCAGTAATATATATCCTCTTGAATTATCGTATTCGACTTGGATTAATGATTGTGATTTCTTTTTAATTAGTCATTTTCGGGTTATGATTCACCCATGTTGCCTCCTGTTTCGTCAAGTCGGTAAATCCTTTCTTTTTTTTGTTATTGACGACACGAAAATGAATCGAGTTTCAACCAACTGAGCTGCCTCTGAATGAACAATGTTTGAATTGTCTTCGCATACGATCAGTATCGTTTATATCCTAACTGAAACGCTGGTCTATCATGAAGTCAAATGAATTTCCATTGTGTATCATGCTACCCATGGATTTAGCCTTTCATAATTGAATTCTTTATCAATTGAATATTCATATTCTAACTCATGCAAAAATGTGCACCTTCGGCTGTATAATGGCTAGAAAAAGGTTTTGGCAAGGAACTTAGTATAAGCCGAATTTTCAGACAGAAAGTTAAACTGAGAAATCTTCTTGTTTTTGCCGTTTATCTGTTATTTGCATAGTTTTTTTTTCTTGAATTTTACGATGTGCATTTATGTGCTTGTGTTTTGCAATATGCACTATATCCAGCTTATAAGATACTTTATTCTGTGTTTTTTTACGAGTAGGGGAACGTAGCATTAAACTCCATTGAAATTAAGCAAAAATTAAATTAATAACAAGTAGGATTTTTCGGTTTTTCCCTTTGTTTTTTTTTTTAGACGTTACAGACACACATTCATACATGCATGTATGAATTCGCATAATTGTTTAGACGTTACAGACACACATTCATACATGCATGTATGAATTCGCATAATTGTTTCTTATGATTATATTCAAAGAGGCTGATCATGACCAGTAGCATTGCAAGTTTACACGACTTTGTGTCTCCAGTTCAGTCTCCTTTGCCCCAGGTCAGGTTGGCAATACGGAAAAATGTGGGTGGGAGAAGGACTTTTTCTTTTTTTTAATGAAGAAACTATAAAATATTATTTCCAAAATTTAGGCGAGATTTTGTTCTTTCCCATTATTTTGAGTGACAAGAGCAGGAAACCTATTTTTCAAAATCGAATCGGTATCCCCCCCCCCTTCTCCCTACCGGTGCCTATGTCTGAGAACCTGAAATTGGTTGTATTTTCATGGTTATACGGTTTTGGTTTTGAGTATTTGAAGTGACCTCGCACCAAACCCCTCATATCTTTTGTTTTTACAACATTCGACACTATACAGCTATGAATTGACAAATTAATTTGACAGTTTGTAGTTTGATACGTTGATTATTATAGATTTATAGGTTTTTGCTGAATGACTTTTTTTGCGATAACAGCAAATGCTTTCGCAAATAGACACTATCTTCCACTTCCTCCTTTGTGGGTTTGGTCTTAGTTACAAATCTTGAAAGGAAGAAAGATAATATTTTTGTTTTTGGAGAATTTTTTAGTATTGTTTAAATACTGAAATGTTGATAGTGTGTTAGATTTCGCTGTTGAAATACAGTGATTATATATATTTCAATACAATTGGCCCTAACAAAAGGTATTTCAACTTGTGCTGACTTTAAACACAACATTATGAGTAGATACGAAGTTTGGATATCTAAAAAAGGCGAGTATTTTTCTTTTCTATAATCCTGGGCCTCGACAGAATTTTAGGGCCCAATTCATTCTTTTTTTTATATAACACGGTAAGGATGAAATCTGTTAAATTAAGCTAAGAATAGTAAATTTTATTTCAAAAGCCAGATAAACAAAATAGTGATACCACAGAGAAACAGGCGTGGCTAGTGTTTTATCGCCCGGGGACAATGTCGGTTTTTGCCCCATCCCTCCTACTATCGCTATCACAATAAGTAAACAAACCAATAAAACCTCTATTTGCCTGTGCCCGTCGACAGCCGTCCTCCCTTACCCCCTCCTCTAGCTACGCCATTGAGTTTCTTGTAAAGTGTTCTGACTCTAAAACTCTTCGTTCTTTTTGGCTTAAAATTTCATAAAAAATGAATCAGGATTTGTGGTCTTTTCAGTGGCTCAAATTTTGAAATAGCAAAAATGGGTACAACAGGGGGATAACAAGCAGATACTTGGACAAATAGACGGTTTTGTCTTTTTATTACTCCGACTCAGGGCTGTAATACTTCCCTTTTCGTAAAATGCCCCTTTTCTTCCCTTGTCCTAAAAAGTACATATAGTTTAATCAAATTCTTTTCTAAATATAGTTTTAATATCCCTGTTAAAAGCTAAGCTTTATTTTATAAATTGTATATTAGTATAAATGCGCAAATTTATGTGTTTTTAAAATTTATTCCTTTATATGTGTCCATAACTCCGACTCCAAAGCATCTTACATTATTTCTGTTACTCCGGCTCCAACTCTATTCAGCAGATATTTACTGAAACTCCGACTCCACCACACCCACTCCAACTGCTATTTAATATGAAATAAATATCGCTGATTTATTATGCTTCTACTCTTGCGATAACAGCAGATACTTGGGCAAATAGACGTTTTTATCTTTTGGTTTGTTCTCGAAATTTGATAGGAAAAAAGATTAGAAGCATTTTTTTTTTTATTTGTGTTTGGGATTTCGAAATGTATTAAGTGTTCTTTGTTCGAACTGTTGAAACAATGTGGATTATGTTCCTGCCCAGCTAACTAAATTTGATAATTAGGAAAGGCAACGCTATGCGTAGATACGAACTTTGGATATCTAAAAAAGGCGAGCTATTTTACAATATAAATTACTTTCGGTGTCGTCAGGTTCGTACACATGAGGGGTGGGGGATTAAGGACCCATGCTCCCCCGCAATCACATTAACAATTTCTCCCGTTTTCGACTAAATTTGTTTTTTCCTTCAATTGCCCCTCCTAAAAGGCCCTCCACCCAACAAAAAAATCATGTGTATTCGTATGCGTAGTATGTTAGCATAAATAGAGGCACAGAGTTTAGGCTACTTGTCAAAAACTTTGTGACCCAAACAACTTTTTTTTTACTTTCCTAAAATTTCATAATAGCCGACTCTTATTTTATAATCCAAAAAGTCACAGAAATAATCCAAAAAGTCACAGAAAAGTCACAGAAAGTCACAAAAACACGTCATAGAAGTAAAGCAATGGGTTTCAACCAAACTTTTTAACACGGCAGCATAGCACACAAATCTCTTTTTATTCTTCGGGACTTTTAAGTGCTTTTAGTGAAAATCAAAATATTTTTATTTTTAACTCCAATTATTCTATAATTGTTATGTCTTGTGAATTTGAGAAATAAAGAAATCTCTTAGTTATTCCCTTGATGGTTTTTGAACATGTAGTGTAATTTCCCAATAATCTAATATGGGGAGAATTTTGAAGTCTTAAATTATTACATACAAAGAAAATAGTTGAGGATATTGGAGTGATCACAGGGGTAGGGGGGATGATTTTGTATTTGCGTCCAATTTCTAGAAGATCAAATGCGTAATAAGAGCAAAATTTTGTAATATTTCATAAGCGCTGAATGAATGTAGTTCGTTAAGTTTTAGAGAAAAGAACATCTCATTGATCATTAGTGTAGTGACTTTTTGAAAGCCACATTTGAACACGACAACTCATTAACAAGAGTCTGGGTAATATTGTTTGAAAAATCCATGAGAATACTCGTCCCATTTGCAACTATGTATTTATGTGAAACAGGATTTTCTGTCATCAATAAAGTCCAAGCTCCATGGAAGATTAGATGTCATCAAAGAATTGAAAGTAGCTATATTAGAAAGTAGCCTCTCCCCATTTCACCATGCTTTGTGATGAAACAAAAACCTGCCCATCCATCCGTGTGACAATTCTTTCTAAAAGAGGATCTTTTCCTACCCTATTATTATTATTATATTTTTTTTTAAAAGCTTGAGTGTCCATGTCCTGGCGAAAAATCGTTTATGAAATATATAAAAGCCTGTGAAAATCCGGAAAGTAAAATATTAATGTAAAATTCAAAACTTTCTTTGACAGTTTTGAATATCAGCTTTAAAGGGCTGGGCACACGTAGCTGATTTCAGGAACTGATTTCCAAATCAGCACCGATTTTAAAGGAAATCGGCGTCGATTTGAGGTTGAAAAATTTTCAACAGATTTACAAAATCAGCGCTGATTTTGATCTTGATTAATGCTAACAATTAGGGATGCAAATAGTCCATCAGAGATATCTGTGGTCAAAGACCTGACTTGTGAGCTTGATAATTAAACTGAGAACTAAGGTAGGATTAATCAAGTAACTATAAATAGACTCCAGTTGACTATTTGTGTCCATGATTTTTTGTTTTGAAAATTTTGCGCAATAAATTTTTCTTCCAACCAAATTTTTCTTACCGCTTTCGTTTGTCCACTGATGCTTAAATCAGTTCCCGAAATCAGCAACGTGTGCCTAGCCCTTAAGCACATGTCCAGGGGTTTTTATCGGGAAGGGGACATTTTGAGAGCCTCGCCTCAAAATGTCCTTCAGTCTCGCCTTTCTTGCTTGCCTGTCTGCTCCGTTCTATTGATTTTTTTTATTATTATTTTGGTTACATGGTAGTTTGTGTCATCTTGGGGATTAAACACTATGATAACAGATTGTGTATTTTATTTAAAGATTTATCAAATCTCCCTTTGTTACCCTTTCTGAGCTACTTGCAGTTTAATGGCATCCTATCCCCCACCACCTAATACCTAAATATAACCCATCCGAAAGTGGGCTAATTTGCTAAATTGCATTGGAGATTCATCAAATCTCCCTTGTTACCCTTTCTGAGCTACTTGCAGTTTAATGGCATCCTATCCCCCCACCACCTAATACCTAAATATAACCCGAGGGTAAATCCGAAAGTGGGTTAATTTGCATTATTTTGTACTTATTTCTCATTAACATTTAGTTTGAAAAATAATGCTGGTACTCCTATGTTAAACGCACTCTTTTATATAGTGCTGGTTTGGTTAATGCTAATGAAATAAAATAAAATAAGATGAATATATAATAGTTTAGGAACAAATCTTGGCTATATATTTGCACATTAGGGGGGGGGGGTAAAGCATAGCATATATTATTACGTAACCTAACCTAGGTACCTTCACCCCCCCTAAACCCCCAAAAATAACAGTTTAAATATCGTATACGCAATCAAAACCACGCTATACATTGTATTACCCTATAGCGGTGTCTTGAATTAATCCGTCTAAAACAGGTTTTTCGTGACTGGGTTCCATTGCTGTATATAAAAGAGTGCGTTTAACATAGGAGTGCCATAATGCTTAACTGAAAACTTTGCTTGCTTGATTTTTTTTTAAGAATCATAATTTTGCACTAAAGGTGATCGGGGGAGGAGATTGTGATGCAATTAAACTAGAAGCGTCTCTTAAAAACGAATTGGTAATAATTTTGTAAATTATATGAAGAAACAATTTTGCCATTATAGAGCTCAGAAGAGAACATAAACTCTATTGTTACCATGATTGTTGACTATATCTTTTCCTTGTGTTAATCTTTTACTATGCGTCGCACGACATTCCTTTTTTCTGATCTGAGAGATTTGAGTCTCCTCTTGACAGCAATGTCAGTTGAGACTTCTTTCAATATGACTAATTTTCTTCTTTCTCAGCACAACGCCATTAGCTGCAACTACTTTCAATACAGCAATTATTAATTCACCTCAGCTTCAATCTAAAAAGAACAGACAATCTTCCTTTATAGCAGGTTTTTTTTTTTTTTTTTTTTTTTTTTTTTTTTTTTTTTTTTTTTTTCACGGACATTGCTAAAAGCATCAGTCAAACCTATTACACATACAAAATCAATCCCTTTTTCAATACTGACACTACAGCAATTACATTACTATCAACATCACATAAAATCTTTTTCTACCACTTTCCTGTATAAACTTATAAACAGGTCTGTGTTCCTTTTTTTAAATCCCGAAAGCATCAGTTTAAACTTTTTCCTTGATTTATAACGACCAAATGGGTTGATTATCCGGTGCTCGATTCATAAATGCATTTGTCCTTTGTGCGTCATATGTTGAGCAAATATATTTAAATGCTTTAGAATGAATATCTTACGTAGTAAACAATAAAAATACAAGTCATCCAATTCTTCGCCTCCACTCTTAAACGGGTCCTTTTTTGGTAAGCTGAATCGAAATATAGACATACTAAATTGTTAGTTTTACTTTGGGTGGTTTTGTTTAGTTTATATTTTTTAGTTAGTTGGAAAGGATGTTTTTCTTATAGGAGATGGTCGTCTCAAGGCATGGCTTTGTAAATGGTAAATTTGAATGATATCATTAGCAACCTAGGTGGCGCGTGCAAGACTTAAACGTCAGATAGGACGCCATGACGGATTTTGCTAGGGGGAATTTCCAGTTATCCAATGTGAGGATAAATAAATTGAGCCCTTTAAATGGACAACTAAATAGCAGTGTCTTCATGTATTAACATTAAAGTCATTTGGTTTAAATAGATGATACTGGTGCATTATGCGGGCACCACGAAGAAGTCATGTTTGGTTAATGCTAATGAAATAAAATAGGATGAATACATAATAGTTTAGAAACAAATTTGGGCTATATATTTGCACATTGGGGGGGGGGAATAAAGCATGGCATATGCTTACTATTAAATACATAACCTAACCTAATCTTGGTACCTCCCCCCCCCCTAAACCATAAAAAACAATCGTTTAAATATTGTAGCTCAATGAGAAACAACACTTTGCAATCATTAATCTATAGCGGTCTCTTACAAATAGCCCGTTTGACGGGTTTCGTGGCTGGTTTCCTTGATACAGTTTATAGCGGTGGGCCCGCATAATGCACCAGTACCAATTAGATCTATGGACACAGCAGGGCAAGTAAGGGCTTACGGTCTGAAAGGGAAGCTCTTAATGTCTGCGTCATTAATCTTCCTCAATATGAGGGAGGGTAATGACCTCCCTCCCTCCCATCTTCATGTTATTAAAGATGGGACATAGACCTTTTCTGTTTGGCGATGCACATGGTGTTAGATTATACTTTTTTCGGGGGGGAGGGGATCTTATGCAAAAAAAAAGAAATAGACCGACTATTGTTTTTTTTTGGGGGGGGGGTGCTTTCGTTTTAGGCGTGCTCTTCAATTGAACGGAAAAGGTCACATCTAAAAAGAGGCAAACACGCCAAGGTTTTTCAAAACTTTCCAATCATCTTGTGAAAACGTATGGCTTTAATACTCCCCCACATGACTACCACAGAGCGCTAGTTTCAAGTTCCTATATTCTCAAATTTTTTATTCTTCTTTTTGATAGACTAAAAAAGGTGGATATTTTAATTATGTAGGCCCTACAATTTAAAAAAAATGTATTAATAATAAAAAAAATAAATAGTAAAATTTGAAAGAGAAAATGGTACTTGTCTGTTAAACAGAACACCCTCAAGAATTACGCTGTCTAAGATCCGACAAAACCGGTTTGAATCGGTTATGATTTGCTTATTCCGAGTGAAAAACTAACGATTTATTTATATTTTAATTAAAATTTAATATTTAGAGGGGGCTAGGGGTTAGGTTAAGTTAGGTTAGGCTGGGTTAGGTATTTAATATTATGCGTTCTGTGCGGCTTGATTTCCATAATTCTTGGTTACAGTTTCTATAATTTTATTTCTAAAGTATTATATTATCATCGTATTTTGGTATATTTCATTAGGATTAACCTAACTTCACTTAGTTAGGATTAACCTAACCTAAAGTACCAAGAAAATAATCTTATATTTCAATAAGCACTTTTAGTTACGGTTAAAACTAGACTTGGATGAAGTATTTGTATTTGCACCTTATCCTCTGGCCTTCCGTAATTCTCAAGATTTTTACTATCTCCCCTATAATTTCTTATATACTCCATTTAATTCGCCCTTTTATCCCCCACCCCCTTGAAATGCCCTTCACAAGTCAAGTTGTCATTATAATCTAAATCCACACCCCTGATCTCAAGTTCAAGAATATACCTTAAAAATAATTTATTGATTAATAATTTACTAATTAAGATACTAATTAAAATACTAATAATTTAAAAAGGTTGTAAAGTCATATAATACGCCATATAATTTGGCCCAGAGAGACTGTCTACAAGCACAATCTTTAGTTGATGTAGATGGGGTAACTGCAGGTTTTTATTTGTATAGAGGCAGTACACAATCTCCTTGGGTCAAAGGAATGGAATAAAGTCTTAGAAAATAACGAGTTTGACCAAGGATTAAGCCTTATAGTATGCACTAAGCTAATCCTTAGTAGACAATTTATATTTGGGTCTATAGGCTAATAAGTTTTGTCACACAAATGTGTGTAACTAATCCCTTACTTTAAGAAAAAAAGCTATGCTTACCTTATCAATTATTTACAGTAGTTCTAACTTGTCTTATTAGTATTTTTGTTTCGTAACCATTGTTGACTGTATGATAAAGTATCGGGCTTTTACATGGAGTTTAGAATCACAGTTCGATGCCAAAAACGAAGAAAAAGATTTATTAAATTACTAAAAAATAAGTCACTTCCAATTTTTTTATAATCCCCCCAACTAAAAAAAATAAATGCTACGTAACAATGGTTGTTACAGGAACCTTTTCCTCATAACTTCTTAGTTCAGGGCTCTAGTCAAGGCCGTATTCAGAGGAGGGGTAAGGGGGTTTGAACTCCCTCTGAATTGTTTGTCCGACTTTTAAAAACATGTTAGAAATGCATAAACGTTTGTGATGTATATTTTGTACCCCCCCCCCCCCCAAAAAAAAAGTCTTGCATAAGCTCTAATGTGTATCTGTTAAATAGAGTGAAGTTATAATATTGTAGAAAATCAAGAAACCTTGCTTTGAGAAAACTGTCTGGTTCATCTGCTCTATCAACGTACAATAGCTGCACCATGATGGACATTGCTTATCTTAAGCGACTTTCACACTACGTGCATATTTTCTCTGTTAAGTGGTAACTTACATTACATTAAATATAATGTTTCACACTTAAACAAGTCCTTTCACTCAAGGCTAATGTAAAGATCCATTTAATCAGCATTTAAAATCATCACGATCATCATAAGCAAACTATTCAAAAAGTTAAAATGTGGAATGATGATTCAGTCTTTGATCAAGCGTGAAAGGCTTTCCAGGAAAAGTTTATTAATTGGTTTTTTTAATTTGTGGCTGGTATATTGGCTTTTCCATAAAATAGCATAAACTTATGTAACGTAAGGTTCTATGTAGATCTCTAGTCAAGAACGTATCCAAGATTTTTTTTTGTTTGGGGGGGGGGGGCGTACAAAAAAGGGTGGTTGAATTTGAATGAGAAGTATTTTAAAGAGAGAGAGGGTCGAGGAAAAAGACAGTCCCTCTCATATAAAAAGTAATTTATGTTCGTTTGAAGTTTTAATTTTGATGCTTCCTTTCAGTTGAAAAAAAACTTGTTTTTAATTTAATTTGGACAGGATTGAGTTGACGTTTACTGTTTTTTCATATAAATATTTCCAAGTGAAATGTATAACATTTTTTAAATGTGAGGTATTCTGATTAAATATCATTTGGATTTTACCGCCTGAATTTCATTTGGACTTACGGTTTTTTATTCCGTCTCTTCTGGTTGTAGCAACAATTCTATTATTAATTCTTGTATGGCTTTATTATAAAAATATATCATAGCAATTCTAAACACGAACAGGGAGGACACTTCTTATCATTCCCTGAACAACTTGAGTTTACCATTATTTAAGATATCAAACAGTTCGTGGTAATGACCTGTGAGTAAGGAGTGACTCTGCTCAATGCTAACCGAAACTCTAAAAAAAAGGAATTTTGATAGCAATAGATACATCAAAACAATCAGGTTTTTATGCTGATTTAAAAACTTGCTCATCAAAAGCTACACGCCTGAAATTTGCCTTATTTTCGAAAAAAGGCGGAAATACCCCCTAAAAGTCATAGAACCTAAATGAAAAATCACACCATCAGATTCAGAGTATCAGAGAACCCTACTGTAGAGGTTTCAAGCTCCTATCTGGAAAAAGTGGAATTTTGTATTTTTTCCCAGGGGTGATCGTATTGACCCAGTGGTCCTAGAATATCACAGGAGGGCTCATTCAAACGGAAATTAAAAGTTCTAGTGCCTTTTTTAAGTGACAAAAACAATGGAGGGCAACTAGGCCCGTTTTCCCCTAAAGTCACCCGTTAAAAATTTTAAGATAGCCATTTTGTTCAGCATGGTCGGAAAATATAATAACTATCTCTTTGAGGATGACTTAATCCCCCACAGTCCCCGGAGGAAGGGCTGCTAGCTATGAACTTTGCTCAATGTTTACATAGGCCAATAGTATTGGTTACTGGGAAGTATGTAGACGTTTTCAGGGGGAACTTTTTCTGGTAGTGGGGGGATCTTTCCATGGACGAAGGGATGTTGCTATGAAGGGGGTGCCGGATTTCCCAGCATTGTTTAGAAAAGATCAGAAATAAATAATAAGTTTTCAACTGAAAAACTTTTCATCTGAAAACTTTTCAACTGAAAAACTTAAAACAAACAGAAACTATTACATATATGATTGGGTTTGCCCCCTAGGTAACACCTCGCTCTTTACGCTAGTTTTTTTTAGTTCTTTCATAAGAGCTATTTATTATAATTTAGCGAACTTTAAACTTTAGCGTAAAGAGTGAGGTATTGACCAGGGGGGCGAACCTACCAATATACGTAATAAAAATATACGAATATAGAAGTTTGTTACGTAAGTAACGTGTATTTATTACTAATAAAAACGTTCGCAAAAAAAATTAAACAACTTTCGAGAAAGCCATTTAGCCAAAAAAAAAATTAAAATTAATATTCAAATTTCGTTTTAATTATTCATGTCCGGTGAGCCAAAATCAAAACCTACATTAATTTAAAAACGTTCATAAATTAAATAAAAAACAAGTATTTTAACTGAAAGTAAAGAGCGACATTAAAACTTAAAACGAACAGAAATTATTTCGTATATGAAAGGGGATGTCCCCTACTCAACACCTCGCTCTTTACGCTAAAGTCTGACTTTCTCACAACTCCATTTTTAAGAACAATAAAAAACTTTAGCGTAAAGAGCGAGGCGTTGAGGAGGGGACAGCTCCATTCATATACGGAATAATTTCTGTTCGTTTTAAATTTTAATGTCGCTCCTTACTTTTAGTTTAAAAAACTTGTTTTTTTTTATTTAATACACACAGAAACTTTGATTTAAAACAAATTCCTATGGTTTTCCTGTGTATGTTGTCTTGGACCGAGGAAGTCCACGGTAAACCAATATCCAGTTTTCTAGGGACTCAGGTTTTCCAAACATCGTATCAAAATTGGTGTTGAAACAAGATGCTTGACCTGGTTGTTTCTTGGTGGCCAGAAAAAAAAACCTTTACGCGGGAAATCGAATTTCATCATTACAGTGGGTCCCGGAAAACAGCAATTTAATTTTTTGGAAAAAAATGGAACTGCTGATGAAGCAACGGGTTTCTTGGACAACCGACTGGTCCTCCAAAGAACCACGGAGGTCTTCTACGATTTTCTTGGGGAATCTAAGCTGAAAAAGCAATGATTTTCTTGGGCAGTCGATTGCTTCTCCAGAAAACTGGTAAAGTCGCCCTAGTCGTCATATTTACCAAAAAACTTGTAGGCATGATTATTTATGAAAACATATAGTTGGCGGTACGCCATGCTTGACGACCCATCGGCTCTTATAGGCCTTCAATACTCAAGTTTCAGCCAGTTTATATGCAGCGATTGGTAATTTTAAAAATAAGTATCAAACAGGGAAAAAGAATCAAACTTTGTATTTGGCTCTTCGAATCGAGAGCACATGTAACTACAAACACGTCGAAGGAAGCAGCATCTTGTACTGCGGAAACAGACCGCTATCTTTTCAAACTGTTTTGTTGCAACACTTTCACTCCACTGCCAAACTTGTAATTTTAGCTTCATTATTTATACTCGTCATTATCAAACCTTCCTCCTTTATTTTCCTGGAAGATCCCACCCTTTTGCAACAAAGTATCCCGGAGAGTTCGTAGATGTAATCAAATTGTCTAATTCCGCTTTATTTCCCCGCTCATAAGATCAGATAGGACATGATTATTGAGATTGCCTCTTATCTGACGAGAAATGTTGATGTAAATAAAAAGCAATAAGAGGAGAAGTACAGATAATCAAACGGTTCGTGGTAACCAACTTTAAGTAAGGAGCGATGCGGCTCAATAGTACCCGAAACTATAAGGAACATTGTCTTGATAACAATAGATACCTCAACAGAATTGAATTTTGTTGCGTATTCAAAATATCACAGAATAAAGATATAGCAGTAAGTTTACCACAGATAATGTCTGGCTCTTCACTCTCGGTGCGAACAAACAGCTCCTCCCATTTCTTCTTGCATTAGCGCGTACAAACAACTCTTCTCATTTGATCTGCCATGAGCGGCCCAATTACCCTGGATCACGTATTTTGGCAGAAACTTTCTCAAAATGCCTTTGAATCCAACTTGAGACTTCGAAACCTACTTTTAATTCCTATAAACATCTAATAATAACATTGCACTACTAATTAATGATTTTCGTATATGTATTGGAATAAATTAATTTAAGATTAGTGTCTTCAAAATTTAGTGTTCCAACGTTGAAGCCAAGTTTCGCGTTCAAGAGAAATCTGACTTGTCTACCCGTGAAAAGATTTAATGGCGCTATGTTTCTACGTTCTCTGGAGCACTCGCACCTCGGTCCGGGTTTTTATAATGGGTGAGATAGAGAAAGATCATACTGCCTATAATTTATATACTGTGCAAAATATATCACTGTCCTTTGTACTTTATATATTTCACTGTCCTTTGTACTTTAAATTGCCAATAATATCTCAAGATGTTTTACTTATTACCAGAAACTAATGTATCTGTATTCTTTGCTGAAATTTGGAAAGGAGTCCAACTCACAGCTTAATGCCTTTAATGGTTATCTTTTTTTTATAGATGAAAGAGATGCAATTCAAAAGAAGACTTTTACCAAATGGGTAAACAAGCATTTGAAAAAGGTATGTTAATTTATAACAAGCATTAGAAAGGTATGGTAAAAGTTATTACTGCTGTTTTGGTATTATAATTCCCATTATTTCATATCCGTAAAATTAAATTTAATTTGCAGAAGTTATTTACGTCAATAATTCCAAGAAACCTCGTCCGTTACAATGTACCAAAAATGGAATACCAGTATTCCATTCTATTTAATTACTATCTATTTTATTAAATCTATTTAATTACTATTTTATACAGAATTTCTTGCCCACAACAATCCAAGCTTCTTGAGCCGAATAACTTTTTTACGTTTGCAATAGTATTTTAGTATTAATAAAGTGATTGATGGATTGATTACTAATTATAAATAATGACCAATAACATGTTTATCTTGGAATTTCCTTTCTTAATAACAATTTTTTGTTTACTTTTGTCTTCCAGAGGTAGAGGAAGGTCACAGCCTTTTAAGATCTCAAGTGGATATGTAAATTACATATCTGAATTAAAGTGATTAGTGTATGACAGAAAATTGGCTTATTGCATTGTGATTCAACACATATACATAAGATGGAAGACAAAAAAGAGACTCTTTTTGGGGAGAACTGATAAGAGGGGCAGGGTCAAAAATTGTTTTTTATGTAAAAGGTACTGGTTGTAACCGTAAGAGATAGCAGCAACTCTATGATCCATATTGCCCAATAATCGTAGTTGCGTCTTATTTGGACTGTATCAAAAACCAGGATTGGTGAGCTGTTTGGGTTTTGGGGCTACTGCAAGATATTTGTTATAATGTTCCACATTAAAATTTAGATTTACAATTAACGTATGTTGCTATTATCAGATGGCCCATCAATTTCTTTGAACTCTGATTTCCTTATTATAAGAAAGTAAGTTAGAATTCAAATAGTTGCAGACATTTCTTTGGTGTAGAATGTATGCATAGCCTTCTTCCTTATTCCCAATTACAAATACTATACGTAAACAATGGACAAGTTTTATATCTTAAAGACCTTTCCCAAGGGGCTGTGGGGGGTCATAATATCGCTAAAGGCATATTTATTTGGCATTTCAACTATGCTGAAAATATGGTTATCTAAAAATTTTGATCGAACGCTTTTGAGAAAAAAAGAGACGTGGGAGGATGTTTTTGGTCACTTAAAAAGGCTACTAGAACTTTTATTTTTCGTTCGAATGCGCCCTCTCCCGTATACTAGGACCACTGGGTCGATTCGATCACCCCTGAAAAAAAAGACGACAGACAGATAAACACTCATCCGTAATCTTTCAATGGCAAAAAACACAAAATTCCACATTTTTGCAGATATGAGCTTGAAACCTCTACAGTAGGGTTTTCTGATGGTGAGATTTCCATTAAGATTATATGACTTTTAGGGGGTATTTTCCCCTCTTTTCGAAAATCTGGGAAATTTTCATAGGCTCGTAGTCTTTGATGGATAAGATTAAATTTAATGAAACTTATATATTTATAAGTTTATATTTTATATTTATAAGTTAACTTATACACACAATAAAATAATATACTATTCCCGCATAGGCTCCCTGGCCTGTAAAAAGGGTGAAGACATATTTGTTAGCTAGTGAAAAAAAAATGCCACTTACTAACTTAAAAAGAGGAGAGAAAAAAAGCGTAGAATAAAAAAAATTAAAAAAGATTAAATAAATGAATAAATTAATTTCCAGACTCCTTTAAATTCTTATTTTTTGTATGATGTCTTAGTGGGGTCTTCGTTATTATTTATTCTTTTCTCTATTTCTTTGATTCTATTCGTTACTCAAGCTCCACACCACTGATAAAGTTGGGAGTAGAATATAGTAGAATAGGTGATACCATAAGAGCAGCGGCAACGACATCCTTCTCGTCGTGACTAAGGATGCAAGTATTTCCTAAAATGAAATTAGCAGTATTATTATAATTGGTAACCTTTGCATATCGAATTAAGTAGTTTTGCCTTCGGTAAGAGTTGGAGGATGGCTATAATTACATTTATTGCTCAGCACAGAGCATAATAATTATAATCATATTTGGTGTTCATTTGGCAGTTCCAAGATATTATACTTTTCTTGAGTAAATCCATTCTGTTCCATAAATGGGATCTTTGCAATTTCTCATCCTGCATAGAGATTAACGACCATTTGTACTTGAAATCATCTCAAGATGAGTTTCATTTTGTGCCAAATATGAAAGGAAAATTGGGTAATTGTTGTATGGTGCCAAGAGAAAAGATGAAAGATACTAGTAGAAAGGTACTAGAAAGTAGAAAGCTACTAGTGTCTCGCCAGTGCAATACCCCTTGCTGAGTGGCGAAGAGAAAAGATGAAAGATACCTGTAGAAAGGTAGTAGAAAGTAGAAATGCACTAGTGTCTCGCCAGTGCAATACCCCTTGCTGAGTTGCCTAGAGAAAAGATGAAAGATACTAGTAGAAAGGGACTAGTAGAACAGTAGAAAGGGACTGAATCATTGCATAAATAGCATCGTTACTGAGAGTTCGTCCACTTTCAAAAATTGCGTGCAGTCGTTGGCGCGTGAAGGCATTGCATAGAGGAAGTGTGCCACGCGTGGCGGAAAAAGTGGTACACTGAAATGCATGTGAGGTGGTGGAAAGTTGGCAGCCCCTTGGCTGCTACCTGTTTTTCTTTTCTATTTATCCTGTTTTTCAAGGATAAATAGCCGCCTCAATAGAGAGAAGAATTGTGTTTTTCTTGTTTTAATTACACTCAAAATATTTATCAACCGTAATTAAAACAATGTTTGCGACAATTTAACGCACATCACAATTCTTAAGCGCATCACAGTTCACCGTTGTTAGCTAAAAAAAGCGGCAGCATTAAAATTAAAGAAAGGCGTATCTCCTGAGCTTCCTAACAAAATAAGAAATAAAACAATTTTTTTTGCAGGGGCTATTTTACGGGGTAAAAATTGTTTTTTTATCTGCACATTTTCTATTGTGATTATGTTTAAATTCCTATCTTTTGGTACGGCGCTAATTAAACCAATACTGTTCGTCTTAATTCAAGAGAGGTATCAAAACTATGCTGTATTGGGTAATCCTGAATTAGTTGAAAATAACCTCTGAAAATTTGCTGGAAGTTGACTGAAAACTAACCTTGGCAAATATTTGACATAGTAGCGAAGTCGTGTGGATAAATAGACAAGAAATCAGATGCGCCATAGAAATGCTTTACTAACGGTCGATTACTAACGTTAAAAGCGTTTATTATTAACGATTAGTTACGGTTAATATCTCAATAAAATTAACCTAAGTGGTTTACTTTGGGTTTTTGAAGGGTTTTATAATTAAGGAAAAGTGAATACCCAAACATAAGCACAGTACAGATTAACACAAAAAAATTGTCTTTAAATATCCACCTGGAAAAATGGAAGCTAAACGCGGAAGAATCCAAATATTCGTGATCATTAATTCAAGAAAGCAGATGCAGTTCAACGTTTGTTGTTAAGATTACGAAAGTAGATGGATAAATTGTCATGAGATGAAAAAATAATAATGTCATCTGCGATCATAATATTTTCAAAGGTGGTAGTACCTCAGGTAGTTCCTTGATAAACATAAGGAATTGGTTCGGTCCCAGGTCTGAACATTGAGGGACCCCGGATCTTATCAAATAAATACCAGATTGGATAGCATTACGACTATCACGAAACACAAGTTTTCTACACGGTAGATAAGGTACAGAAAAAAAATTATTCACTTTGACGAAAAGCAGGGGTTTTGTAATTTCTTTAAGTATTGGTGTCAACTGAGGGGGGGGGGGACAATAGCCCTCCTAGATCCTGAAAAATATATTTTTTGTATCTTCATTTTTTTTTAATCGGAGAAATTTACCATCCTAGATTTTGAAATGCGTCTTATATCTTTATTAAAAAATAAAAATAAAATACTTGTTTCCACCCCCTGTATTTTTTCGAATTGTGCCACTGTCTTTAAAACAGTTGATGATAAACAAAATAAAAGGGTTTGGTCACATTAAGAAATGTAACTAAAACATGCTGATCGCCATATGGTGCATGATCGATCTTCAGCAGATTTTGATGAATCGCCATTCTCTGTTGGTTTGTCTTTTGTGGAAAGCATTTCAAATTTTAGTTACGGTGCACCTCGAGGTACACCTGAAATTGGTTGTTAACTAAATTTAATTCAGTTAAATTTACTTGAGTTGGTCTTAGAGGGAGTTTCACTCATATTCCCATGTTTGGAAACAAAGGAGAAGGGAAATCCCTCTTAGCCTGTTCCAGCCCCTTGTAAAAATTGCGGTCTAAAAGGGACTTCTCTGTTTTAACCTCCCTTCGGAAAATATGCTGTGATGCCATTTGAAGGGTCAGGCCTGTGTGACATATAGATACCCCCCCCCCCCCTTCATATGTAAGCATTTTTTGTGATAGGAAGGGCTCTAACATGGGGAGAGGTAAAAAGTGGGAGCCCTTGTTGTTCAACAGAGTTGTCCAGCCCAGAAAGAGCTTCGGGCTCGTGTAGCCTAATGCTAATTCTCAAGATTTCTCTTATATTTTGCTTATAATTTATTTGCCCTATTGACCTTGGGCTATATCCCCAAAATGCTTTCTCCCGCCTCCAAACTATTCTCCTGCATATATGTCGGATTTCTCTTTCGACAACTCATCGCAGTACCAAGTCGCCTAAGGTCAACACAGCTACGCACGCTCATCCTCCATCCCAATCTATTCAAAGCCTCCCTTTTTACACCCGCCCATGAAGTTCCCATTTCCTTTAAATCTTTCTTTATGACGTCCTCCCACCCCAGACGACGATTAGAACTAAAATGGAAAGTAGAATATTTGTTTTCTGCCCGTGGCCCCCTACAAATCTTATGATTTTCTGTATGTTATATATTTTGTTAATAATTGTTTTTTTTTCGACCCTGTCCCGAAATGTTTTCCCTAACATCTTTGTGTTCTCGCTAGAGATTCCCCTGAATTTTGTTCTTGGAATTAAGCAAACAACGCCAACAAGCATTGAAAAGTTTAAAGGATGACTGGAATCTTTGACAACTTTATTGACATCTCAAGCAAATTTGACAACTTAATTAATTAAACGACATTAATTAATCAATTTATCTTTGACAATTGGGTTCATTTGGCTTCAGGATTTTTTTTTTCTTGCCAACGTTCTGATGCAACACGCATCAGATTGCCAGTTGGTCAATGTCACGTTCTGTAGCAAAACATATCAGAATACTGAAGTTGATTGGTGGGCGGTGCACTATTCAATAGATCTGATAAGAAGATTCTAAAATGAGTGATAAAATCTATAACGGCCTCAAGAGGCAATTTGTTTCACCTCTACTGCAATTTCTACGGCAATTTGTTTCTACTATTGCAAAACACATCGAACTGCCAGTTGGTCAATGCCACGCTATGTAGCAAAGTATATCAGAATACTGAGGTTGATCAGTAGGCGGTGGACTATTCAATAAATCTGATAAGAAGGTTTTAAAATGAGTGATACAATTTGTAGCACCTTCCAGAGGTATTTTCTTTCGTCTCTCAACAATTATGATTTTCCTACCCTGTTCTAAGACTTCTCCTTTAATCTTTCTGCTGAGAAAGAAGCAAACTGGACAAACAACACGGTAAAAACAAACGTACTTTCACTTGACGGCATTATTTCACGTTTGATCAGCGTACTTTCTAGTTGTTGGATTAGCGTGAAAATACACTTTTTTAGTGTATAGGTACTTCTGCCGTATTTTTACATTCATCGAATATATGTTTAAACTCGATCAGTGTACTGGGAGGAGCTAATGACAATCAACTCTTGCGAAAATGGGTCATACCGCGGGGCATGACCGATGCAAAAATATCGTGAAAGGGGGTCGTCGTCCGGGTTTTTGATCTATTGGGATTAAAAGGCTACACAAACGAAGACCTTTCACTTGTTGTTGTGGACTTATTTCGGAAAGGTAAGTTCTTTTGATTTTTTTTTTTACTTTTATATAAGTCTTATGAACTCTGCAGATAGAATAGTAAAATTTTACTTTAGCTACTTTTGGCTATCTTGGAAAGGGGTTAAGTTAGGAAAATGAAAGTTTCAGGGATGCGTCTACAGGCTAAAGTATGTACCGGGAAGGTGTTTTGAAGTATTTACCTCCACTCCTCCGTTTAGAGGATCCTAACTTTTGATGACTTTCAAAAATCTGTGTGTTATAAAAGTGAAACCTTGTTAAATAGATCTTCTGCTTAAATAAAGTACAACAAAATTCTTTTCAGCTTCACAACTTTGCTCAATCCCAATTTATAAGGTTTTAAAGATATGCAAATATAATTCCAAATTAAAAAAAACATAGATACGGCTTAAAATTCTACTCAAATAACAGGAATTGCTAGCTGTTTTGTAGGCAAATTTCAGGAGTCTCCAGAGGCAAAACAAGTGGAGGTAGGTACTTCAAAATACTTTCCCGGGACATACTTTAGCCTGTAGACCTATCCATGAAAGTTTCTTTCTTCTAGCTTAAGCTCTTTCAAAAATAGCCAAAAGTAGCTAAAGTAGCATTTTACCAATAGAATTAAACAACGCTCTCAGTGATTCTAGGCGTTTACCCCTCCCTGGAAAATACCCAGCGGGGTATAATATTCAACGGGGGTTTTTTTTCGGGGGGGGGGGTAAACACCACTGACCACTCTCTGTACAGTGGCGTCCATTTGTGAAATCAAAAGAGAAAGGGGATTCTTATCAGAAAACACTTTTATAATACACTATTAATATACATAAAAATTCTATTAATAAGATTTTCATGTTTCTTTCCATTTTTATACATGTTGTCAAATAGTAATTAGATAATATATTTATCCGACTTCAAATAGATTGTAGGATTGTACTAATATAAATTAAGCAAATTAAGTGACATTTGAGTTTTGTGTTAGCTTCAAGAGGAGGTACGGGATAAAAGTCATATACAAAGGAGCGCTGGTCTTTGAGTCCCGGCTCCTTCCAATGTCAAATTTTCTGATAATCGAATCCGATGTTTTACGGGTGGCGCCTCATCTTCGCAGAGAAGTGTAATATAATGGAATTGTCTGATTTTTATTCTTTAAAAAAATCATGTGATTCAGAATTCAATCCTCCATTTGAGTGTAACAGCCACTTCCTCTGGAAGCTCCAGTCAGAAAATTAGAAAATTTCTGGAATTTCCACATTGCATCCCACACTAAACCACGAAATTGCAAAAGTTTTCATATAGTTTAGTATGTTGAAGTATTCTAGTAGTTGAGTCAAAATTCAGAAATTCTTATTCACTAAAAGTTTTTTCTGTACCTTCATCTGTATGTCAAATTTGAAACATCTGAAAGGTGTTTTGGCTTCTACAGTACCAATGGGAGCTGTTCTGTCATTCTGTTTTAGCCTACCTGCCAAGAAAATGGCTGAAATATATTGTTGACTTCTTTTTTTTAAAATGAGCTTTAGCTTATTTTAACAGGTTGGGTCACAAGTCACCATACAGAAATAAACTAACTATGTTTCTTTCAGAAACACATTATTCATAGAACATGCTCTGTAGGGTTATCAATATTTAGGATGTGTATTGCAATATTTTGTCATACTCTTGATGAACATAAATTATCAAACCATGATCTGCTGCAAAAATATAAGCATTTATTCTATTTGCTTTATTACTTGTTCATTCATGCTTAAGTTTCTACTCAAAAGAGCATGATAGTAATATTAAGCTACAAATTAAGGGTGTGATTCACTATGGAAAAGGGGGGGGGTGCGCACCGAAAATTTTCTAAAGCCATCTTTTCCAGTTTTGTAGATTGCCAAACTTCATTGTAGATCCGATCTTGACGGCATCAAATTGCAGAACTTCATGGCAAATCCTAGTTTGTTCATTTTGTTCATTGGAACTTCATAGCCTGCGAGAAACAATCTGAACACTCCCCCTGACCATGATAAAGATTATGTTGAAGGAAATGAATTATCTGAGCCTCTAGACTCAGAAATGCTATATTTGAACCAAGATGAAATAATGGGAGCTGGTTTAGCAGCTACAAATAAAACATCAGGATTGAGACAAACATCCTCAGGGGACTCGGGTATCCGTGATATGGAGCCTAGAAGGCAAGCACTTGCAGATCGGCTTGCTTTGCTTCTCCTTCGATTAGAATCAGAGAAACATGTAGCTGCCTCAACTGTTAGTTTTATTCTTGAGAACTTTAGGCTTCTCTTCACTGATTCTCATGAAATTGTAGCAGAAGAACTTAAAGAACGTGTTGCTAAATGCATCTCTTCTGTTTTTCAGCCAGATTCGTTTAAGAAAATATGTGATGAAATTGAAAGTCATTATATGCAGGATCCTTTGCTGCTTGTTACAGACCCTGCCACTGGATCACTGAGATCTCAGTACATGTTTTACCAGTATTTTACAAGTTGCGGTACTCTGGTACCGGAGCAAGTCTTTATCGGACTTGATAAGTATGGAAACAGAAGATTTGTTCAAGTAGTTTCAGTTGCAGCCACCTTGGAGAATCTTTTCAAACATAAAGGACTTCTTGGATTTCTGGATTGGTATCATCCTTCAGCAGAAGGTGTATATAGAGACTTCTATCATGGTAACCGTTTTGCTTCTTTATATGCTTCTGATCCAGACATGAAGAAAAATGTGATATTTCTTCAGCTCTACCAAGATAAGGTACAAATAAAAAAAACACTTAAAAAGTCTACATCAGGAAAGTACAGCACTAGCTTTTTATATATGAGTTCTCAACATCCCACCTTGGCTTCGAGCAAGGCTAGATCTAGTGCAGTTAGTTATGCTAGTGCTGGCATCGAATTTCAAGATCATTGGTACTGAAAAAGTCTTCAAGAAGGTTGTGAATGAATTAGAGTTTCTTTGTACTGAAGGCATTTTGATTGATGGGACAAGGTTCAAAATTATAGTTTTCTGTATATGTGGAGACACCTTGGGCTCAACTTTTATTGAGGGGGGGGGGGGGTTGGGAAAGGCTTTAATAGAAAGGGGCAGAAACCCTGAGGAGTGTGTATTTTATGAAAAAGATTCAGCTAAAGACTATTGTAAAGTTCAGTTTCCTCTTAAAACTAAAGCATCCTATAAGGAATCTTTAAACAAGCTGCTAGACCCAAATGTTAGTAAGCAGTCTGTAAATGGTGTGAAGTTCAATTCTGATTTCAATGCCTTGCCCAACTTTCATGTCACAGATTACCACCATGCATAGCCCATGACTTGTATGAAGCTGTTATGAAGTGGGATGATGGAAAATGTTTACGGCACTTGATTATTGATGGTGTTTTCAAAGAATCAGAGCTTAGTGCTAGTGTTGCCAACTTTGATTACAAGGATATAGATGCTAAGGACAAACCTCCCCCTTTCTCAAATGATTTCAAGTGCCTTGAAGATAATGCAATCCAAAATTTGGTATTTCCTCACCAGTTTCCTCTAATACTTGGCCATTTAGTTTCAAGAAAGGCTGAAAACGAATGTTGGTCTCTAATGTTGCTGATGAGGAAAATTGTATTGCTTGTGTCAAGTCGGAGGTTTACAGACATGCTTATTGCAAAGTTAGGTTTTACAATAAGAATGTACCTTGAATTGAAAGCAAAAATATTTGAGGATGATGAAAATAGGTTCAAGGACCATACAATGCGTCACTTTCCTTTGTATGTGCGAACACTGGGCCCCCTAATTCACTATTCGTTTTTCAGTTTGAATCAAGACATAGATATTTTAAAGATGCTGCTAAAAGTGCATCCTCAACTAGAAATCTAACCAAGGCAATGGCCAAGAGTTACCAGAAGTACCAGAATTACCTATCTCTTTCAAATAGAATGTGTCAGGAAATCAGCTGTACAGTTTCTAAAAATGGAAAGCTGACAAACACTTGCTACTTGACACTCTTTCCACATAAGCTGGGGAAAGACACATGCTTAGTCCAGGAGCTCATTTTCAAGGGTGTTGTCTATAAGAAAAGACTTTATGTGATTAGCGATGTGACAGACTCAGCTGTAGAAGCTGCTGAAATAGTGGGTGTGGTTAGGTCGCTGGGACAGTTTTTTCTCATTCTGTCAAGGAAATCGCTAAGCTATGATCAAGAGCTGGTGTATCTTTACTGTGTTGCTGAAGAGAGATCCACTCTTGTTTGCTGGAACATTAGAGAAGTACCTGATTTTGATCTTAATCCTGCATCAACATATCATTCGTGGAAGGTGTTATCTGTCGTTTAGAGCTTTGTTTTGAAGGTGTGTATGATTGTTAAAATTAGAGGCTAGCTGTCCTGCCTCAAGAAAATATATCTGTACTTTTCCCTGATACTTAGTTCCAGAGCTTAGTCTTTGATAGTCTTTCATTACGAATTCTGCAGTATTTCTTCAGAGAGATTGAGAGAGATGGTCATTGGATTATGTATCAGCACACCATAGCCGTAATTTGAAGTTCAAGATAAGGTGTTTCGAATTTAGAAAGCCGAAATATTCTTTCTCTTTTTTGCGTGTTAAACTCATCTTGGACTTTTTATGGGAGGAGATGGATACATTTGCAAAGCGAATATTTCTATAATAGGAATTTTTTTCTTTTTTATGGTTAACTGTGTAAATTACTTTGAATTTCAGAACGCCTTAATCTTTTGGATGTTTCGGGAAGCAATGCTTTCTTGTTCAATTTTTAAAGGTTACTGTGCATCTACGTCTTGCTCTAACTGATGTCTACTTCTAGGTGTAATAGATGTTCATATCGCTAAGCAGAGCATCCATCACAAAGACAGAATCACTCTATTTTACAATTATCCCATCTTCGTTTGATATTTGCATAGTTCAAGATCGTTTGTGGCCTTATCTGGGAGCGTTTATTCAAAATGGATTCTTTGTCATTAAAGTCCCTAAAATTGGAATGTCAGCAACAGAAGAGGATTATTTCAGCCATTTGTTATGAGGAGCTCTTTTCAAAGGGTAAATAAATTCTTAAGTGAAATAGCCTTAACTTGTAAATAGCCTTGATATATTTTTTTTGTTTTATTTTATTTAGAATATTACTTGACTGGAAATCATTAGTAAGAATGCTGTATATTTTATTTGTTGTCAATGCTTCTGTTGCATGCTTGATTTGCAGGAAGTTTGTATTATATTTTGGGATGATTTAATTGAACTTGCGACTTAAGCAGAAAAATATATCAACTTGCATTTAGCTACTAAGGGCAAGTTCGACGTGGCTGATCTTAGGGTAAATTTTGGCAAAATAGTAAATTCTTTGTATTTCCTGAATATGTAGGAAAATGGAACGTTTTGGGGTATCATTGACTTGTTTAAAGAAAACGAGTTTTATTTTTACTGAAAGTAAGGAGCGACATTAAAACTTAAAACGATATTAAAACTTAAAACTTAAATTCTGAATCTACCAATAACCACAAGATGGGCTTCCACTTCGAAGTTTGACCGTTTTCGCAAAGAAGCAACCTTATTTTACATATTATTGATCAGTTTTAGATTCCTTCAAATTTTGCAAGTTGTAACTTTTGTTTCGAGCATGCAATCCTTTGCTTGTAAGCAAGACCTTAACTCCCCAAAATTTGGATAAATCATTCGTAAGTCCCAGCTTAAAATAAAAACCGTCACCCCACTCCTTCTTGACTGATGCAGAAAACTTCAGGGAAACTGAGCTATCTTTTTGTGTCTATTACGTCTGTATTTCCTGGCCTCTTTAATCTCTGCTGGACTAATTTTGCAACCTGTTCTACCTCCATCTTGCTAAAACTAACCTAGCCTTCAATAATTTTAAATCACTTTTACTTGATATAACCAAGGAGTCATCCGTCTTTTATATTCTAGGTCTTCCTCCGAAAATAACATCCTGTCTTCGCTACTGCCGTTGCTGAAGATATTGTTAATCACAGCTTGACCTAACATGAATACTTTGTTACGAAGAACCCTTCCTGATTGTAGCAACCTTATGAACTATCTTTGCAGGTATGTTGCCAAGATGGAACCAGTGAAGAAAGCTCTCCTACCAGCAAGAGTCAGGGAATTTTTAAGCAAACTTAAAAATAATTTTTCTTGTTTTTATTGTAAAATCTTAGTCAAATATTTTTGATATTGATTATATTGAGTTATATAATTATATTGAATAATAAAGAAATAATTGGATTCGTTTGTCTTTTTCCGTAGTGTTTGGTCTGATGGTCGTGTTTTTAATTTGATACCAATTAGTCAAAAGTGATAGGCCAAGACTGTTTATGCTTTTTTTTTCGTCATGTAGTTGGTTTTCGTATACAATTTTTAGTATACTGGGCAGGAGCAACTGCGCTGGACATAGTAGAGGTTTCGCTTGGCAAGTTTCCCTTTGAATTTAAGCTTTTTATGGTACGATGGATCAAGGTCTTTTTGCACTTTTTTCTACTGCCATTTGACTTAATATTTTCCTCAGAAATCTGGATCTGTGTTTAAATCCAGCCTTTCAAACAGTTCGTGGTGACGAACTGTAAGTAAGGAGCGACCCGGCAGAATAATCACTGAAACTCTAAAAAATGAAATTTTTTATACCATTAGATACATTAAAATAATAGTATTTTTTCGCTGATTTCAAATATATAAGTTATAAGCCTGAAAAAGTTTGTTTTATTTTCGAAAATTCGGGGAAACACCCCCTAAAAGGAATAAACTCTTGATGAAAATTACACAATCAGATCAAGCTTATCAGAAAACTCTTCTGTATCGGTTTTAAATTTCTATCTGCAAAAATGTGGAATTTTGTATGTTTCGTCAAAAGAAAGATCACGGTTGCGTGTTTATTTATTTTTTTTTTTTTTTTGTTTTTGTTTTTTTCTTTCCAGGGGTGATCGTATCGATCCAGCGGTCCTAGAGTATCGCGAGAGGGTTCATTCAAACGGAGATCAAAAATTCTAGTGTATTTTTAAATTACTAAGAAACTGGAGGGCAACTAGACCCCCCCATGCTTTTTTTCTCAAAATCACCCGATCAAGATTTGGAAATAACCCCTTGGTTCAGCATAGTCGAAAATTTAATAACTATGTCTTTAAAGATGACCTAATCCCCCAACGTCCCTGGGGAAAGGGATGAAAGCTATGAACTTTGCCCATTGTTTACATACAGTATTGGCTATTTGGAAGTATTCAGATGTTTCCAGGAGGTATTTTTTTTAGCAAGGGGGGGGAGGAGATTCCAAGCATTATTTAAAAAACGACCAGAAATTAAGCTAAAAAAACAAGTTTTTTCAACTTAAAGTAATGAGCAACATTAAAACTTAAAACGATCAGAAATTATTACGTATATGAGGGGGTTTGCCCCCGAGTCAATAGTTCGCTCTTTAAGCTAAACTTTTTTTTAGTAATTTCAAAAGAGCTATATATTCTAATTAAACGGCCTTTGTGGTTCAAGGGTCATTCTTAAAGAATTGGAACAACATTCGAACTTAAGCGTAAAGAGCTAGGTATTGACTAAGGGGCAAACCCCATCATATAGATAATAATTTTGGTTCGTTTTAAGTTTTAATGTTGCTCCTTACTTTCAGTTGAAAAAGCTGTTTTTTTTTGTTCAATACATTAGGATTCGATTGCGGTACACCTGTCGAACTACTGTTTTCCAGTCGTTTGACAACCAGTTTGCTATTGGAAACGATTTAATTGTAATACAGCTGTTAAATTATAGACTATTTTTACCAATTGTTGAACAATAATGTTAGTTTGAATAATAGTTGTACATAATATAGTTGGACTATATTAATTTTAAAATTAATCAAATTGTAAAAGCTGCAATTCAAAATTTCAACTCTGGACCCTCCCCGTTCCAAAAATTTTTTTATTTTGTCTTGACCCCAACAAATCACGTGCACCCCCCCATATAAACTTGTATGGGTTGCCCCACCCCTAATGGCTAATTATTATCCATTTACGCTAAAGGACTGTAATTGTACGCCAAAAAATCAAGACGCGGAGGCTTCTTTGATACGTAGAAATGAAACTGGAAGGCCACGCCTCTCACGTTAAACCAACGAAAAAATACGCTAAATGACTGTAGTTTCGCAACAGAAAAGGGTCATTTTATGTTGAAAAATTGTAATTTCAGGATCACAGGGATTGGCTGTGACGAATTCAGTAGGTCCGCCCATAACGTTAAATCAGTCACAATGTACGCTAGAATGCCTTTTTTTTACCCCTCTGACTGAAACACGCTGAATTAGCGTCTGTTAGTAAAAGTACGCTTTCTTAGCATAAGGCCCACTTGTTGCAACGTAATTTAGCGTAACAGTACGAACGGATTTTTTACCGTGAAGCTATGTAAAAGAAATAAAAACTATAATTATTATTATGTTATATTTGTTTATTTTTTTGACGACTGGGTAATTTGCTTTAGTCTGTAGAAGTTCGTTTTCTCGCCAGTTTTCTGTAGCAAAACGTATCAGAATGCTGATTAATAAATCCGATAAGAAGATTCTAAAACGAGTGAGGAATCTGCCAGCCCACTTAAAAGTCAAATTTTTTTCCCCTCTAAATTCTCTTCTCAGATTGAAACAGGACAAACGATTGTTCAAAAATTAAAGTGGAAACCGCAATTAATTGCTTTTAATTTTTGACAATCGAGTAATTTGCTTTTGTCTGTAGTAGTTTTGGTACTTGTCGATCAATGGAAACACATTCAAGAATTACGCTTAGGTTACATCTCAGAAATTCGGTTTCATAGCTTCAACAACAAGTGACGGATGATACGATCCATTGGACTTAGACAGAATGCATAGGACTTGTATAATTTGTGCTATATATTTGCACATTAGGGGGGGGGGGAGGTAAGTTGGGTTAGGTTTCCATAATTTTGTTTCTAAAGTATTATTTTGTCATCATGTTTTGTTATATTTCATTAGGATTAACCTAACTACACCTTTTGGGCGTGTTTCCAATAACCGACGAGTATAAAAGTTTTTTTCTTGCCTTAGTTCTATTGCAAAACATATAAGAATGCTGAAGCTGATGTGGGGCCGCTCCTAAATGATATTCTCCCTTCATCCCCTAAAATTTCTTCTCAAAAAGAAGCAATGAAAACAAACAGGTGCTGAAAGATTAAAAAGAAAACCAGAGCTTTTATTTAGTTTCTCACAACTGAATAATTTGGTGTCTTTTTTGGATTTTTTCTGTCCATTGTTCTGTTGCGAAACATGTCTGAACGCTTAAGCTGAATAATGAGTGGTTTACTATTCAATAAATCTGATAAAAGAATTCCAAAATGAGTGATGAAATCTGTATTCTACTCAATAGGTAAACTACTTTGCCTCTCTTAAATGATATATCTCTACATCCTAAGGTCCCCCCCTAAAATGTCTTCTTGGGAAGAAGCAAATAGCACAACCTAGTGTTGAAAAAAAAAAATTAAAATATGAAAAAATTCATCTTTTGAAATCTTTGACTACTAAATAATTTGCTTTCTTTGTAGAATGTTTCTCTCTCTATCGTTCTGTTGCAAAACAGAAAACTGAAGCTGATAAATGGGCGGTGAAGTATTCAATAAATCTGATAAAAGGATTTCAAAATGAATGATGAAATCTGTAGGCCATTCAAGAGGCAAATTGTTTTGCCTCTCCTAAATGGCACCCCCTCCTAAGGTGTGCCCCCTAGAATTTCTTTTCAAGAAGAAGTAAATAATACTAATCAGGATTATTTTTTCTGAATGTTTGGCAACTGAATAATTTGCATTGTCTTCAAAATTCTTTTTCTCGCCATCGCTCTGTTGCAAAACATATCAGAATGCTGAAGCTGATCAATGGGCGGTTTACCATTCAATAAATCTGATAAGAAGACTCTGAAATGAATGATGAAATCGGTGAAAGAATTCTTTCCAAAGCAATTATCATCTATCTCGTTGTAAACAAGTGATAATTAGTAGACTATTCACGTAGATGATACCCATTTAAGATTATTTATGAATTATAATGAAATTTGCCAGAGATGCCCATTTGCAGCTGGTTATAATGTTTAGGAATGCATGAAAATTGGCAAATTCTAGTGCGTTTTTTCTGCTTTTTATTGCCAAAATGTTTAATATAGTCAGACTAAAGCTGAATCTATAATTAAAGAGACAAAGAGGCTTTGCTAAAGCAAAATATTTGGATACATTTTAGTCGGGCGTTTCCAGGTTTATATATATATATATATATATATATATATATATATATATATATATATATATATATATATATATATATATATATATATATATATATATATATATATATATATATATATATATATATATATATATATATATATATATATATATATATATATATATATATATATATATATAGCTTTACTTCTGTTTAAACATTCGCACGAAAAGAGGACAAGTTAAGGTTCTCTTTAAATACTTCTTTTTAGACATAGAATAGATGTAAAATTTCTTAAGTTTCCCTTCCGTTTGTAATTAAATGGTAATGATGTATATGGCAATGTAAAACAGGGAAAGCTTTTAATAATAGGGATAAGGCCGTATCCAGGGAAGGGGGGGTGTAGGGGTTTTGACCCCCCCCCCCTGTAATGTTTGTCCAACTCGTAAAAATTAACAAAAATGAATATAAAATATTTTTTGATGCGTTTTTAAAAGTTTTTTGGGTACTTGTTAAGAACCCGGTAGTCACGTGAGAAGTGAAGTTTCGTTAATGCTAGTGAAATAAAACAAAATGGGATGAAAATATAATAGTTCAAAAACAAACTTTGGCTATATGTTTTCACATTAGGGAGTGGGTGGGGGTAAACATAGCATATATTAAATACGTAACCTAACACCTTACAATGCAGGAAAAACCTGTTTTTCATGTAGCATCTCGGTCTTTCTCGCGTGACTACCGGATTCTTAACAAGTACCGTTTTTTGTAGCCCCCCATGAAAAAATTCTTTTGTCCCCCCTGAAAAAATCTTGGATATGTCCCTGAATAGGGAACTAAAGTTAATTGTTTTATAAAAAGACAGTGTTTGTTTTGCATTTTAATTGTGCCAAAAAAAGACATGATTTTGAAATAACACTAAGGGGTTGTCTACTTTCACAACCGCATCAAGTGTCGTGGTGTAGGTGTTGCGAACCTGTGTTTGGAGTACGCAGTTTTTGAAGTAGGCCTTTACTCCAAAAAATGTACACCCGAAGTAATATTTTTTTCGGAACCTTTTGCAGATCACATATTTAAATTTTAGCACTGTATGTAAGGAAGTTTGTAAACTAAAGTACTTTGAAATTTTGTCACTAATGGTGGTTAAAACGGGTTCATTTTCTATTGCGACGCTAATTTTTGTAATATACCATACCCAGGGTATGTACAGAAAAATATTTTTTGGGGAAGAGAATAAATTCGAAAGTGGAAAACTATACGTAAAACAATGGAACTATCGTAATAATCCTAAAATTATGAGATTTTAGGAATGACAAAGGCCTCTGGTTCCTGTTTGCGCCGGGCAACATTTCTCTTCTGTGTTGAAAAATGCACCGTTCCAAGCAGATCTGACCAAGTACACTTTTAATGTATATAATTTTATAAAAAGTAAATGCCTATGAATCGTAAAATAAATTTACTCATTAAAGCCAAATAATTTTTTTTAGATACCAATTTGAACAAGTCCTTAGTATAAATTCGCTTTGGAGCAGTCTCCATAGCCTGCACAGACACACTGTCAACAGTAAAAAATCAGCGGCATTTTCTCAATCAGTGTATTGGTTTGTTGACAGTAAAACTTAAAATGAACAGAAATTATTCCGTATATGAAAGGGCTTCCTCAGCGCCTTGCTCTTTACGCTAAAGTTTTTTATTGTTTTAAAAATAGAGTTGTGAGAAAGAGTCAAACTGTAGCGTAAAGAGCATTAAAATCTGATTCTTTTGATGTATCTATTGGTATCAAAATTCAATTTTTTAGAGTTTCGGTTACTGTTGAGCCGGGTCGCTCCTTACTTACAGTTCTTTACCACGAACTGTTTGATTCTTTGGTCTCTAAATTATCTAAACCAAAGATAATTTTGTATTGTAGGGAATAGAAGTTTGTTTTTATTGATTGATTGAAAATATTACAGATACAACTTATTTAACTGTGAAAATATAACTGTTAAGTCAGGAGAACAACCAAAAAGGAATTTTTGCACGATTTGTAAGTTTCAAAATAGTTATATTCATATGATTGACCTAGATTTTTTTGGCCCTTTCCCGAGATTTGTTAAAACATATTTTTGGGGGTGTTTTCATTGAAAACTGCCTTTTTTGGTATTTTTATTGGAAAAAAAATGGACAAAATGACCTTTCGCCATGCATAAGTTTCTTAAAGGTGTAGTTGGGTCTCCTTGTTACTATGTGTTACCAAAATCGAAACTATTCGCTTATGAGAAAATTGAAGAAAAGACATTAAAATGTGTTTTTTCTGCTTGGATGTTTTCTTGGTTCATATTATTGTTTTGGTATCTTGGAATTAGAAAGAGGAAATATTCCTATGCTTAGGCAGACGGAAAAAATCCCCCCGCCCTTTGTTAAAGTACTTCCATGAGTATCTAAACACGTTTAATTACGCACAAATTCTAGAGCAAAACTGTTGATTTTTGATCATACGTGTAAAAAGAGGGACATTAGTTCGATGAACAGGAAGCCTCCTCCCTCTGAGATTTTCCAAAAGACCCCCCACCTGGAAAATTTGAATTTATGTTGTAGAAGTTTATACTTTATGATTTAGCTTCCTTATCCCGGGAAAGATTTCTTTGATAACCCCCCTCCAAAAGATGGGCAATTATATTTTTTCGACTGTGAGGTACTATGGGGCTTCACTTATTTATTGTATCTTTCAGTTACCGTTTAGAAAAAAATATTCCGTAGTATCATTTCAGAACAGTTTTCTCTCGTGCAGAACCTGTCAGTACTTGAACCCTGTGAACATTATAAATTCCTTGTTTTTAGTTCAAACTGTTTTCGTATTCAGTGTTAGAACATTTAAAGTGCTTAACTTATCAATGTCCGTCAATCCTTCGAATTTGTCAAACCCTAGTTGAACATGTCAAGATTTTCGTTCACCTTTGATCTTTTAAGGATATTTGTTTAATCGGCTGTTGGTCATGTCCAAGATCTTTTGTTTACCATCATTTAAATATCTCACATGAATTTAGTGTTCGTCGGGTGTGATTATGATAATGATCACAGCCTATTATCACTTTTCAATTCTTGATTTAGATGCATGTTTTTCGAACACATTAGCTTTTTTTGTTGTTTACATTCTTAATACCGTCAGGGTAACGGGTTTCCCTTAGATACCTCATTTGAATTTTTATTTGGAGAGGCAAGAGGCGAAAATTCTCTTAGAATGGTTAAGGCTGAAATTTTGCATAGCGGGTAATTCACTGAACATAAAAAAGGGTAGTTGTGTATTATATCTTACACACCGCTATATACTGAATGGGGAAACACTAAACGACCAGTCAAACGGGTATTTGCAATAGAGAAATGGATCGCAAAGCGTGGTTTCTCATTGTTTTTACAATATTTATTTAAACTATTGTTTTTAGAGGATGAGGGGGGGGGGGGAAAGGTACCTAGGTTAGGCTACGTATTTAGTATATGATATGCTTTACCCCTATACCCTCCCCCCCAAATGTGAAAATATATAGCCCAAATTTGTTTCTAAAATATTATATTTTCATTTTATTTCATTAGCATTAACCAAACTTGATTTCTTTTGTGTGTAACATATAATGCATAAGCACCAAAATAAGCTTTAATTCCAAATAAGGACACGCATGAAATGCAGTACCATGATTATATTTTGGCCCGTAATTTGGAGCTTATTAGTAGTAATAAGGGATCCCATTTTAAATTAAAGACTTTATGTCGGGGTCTCTTGTATGTTTGCTGAAATATGAATTGCCTAAGGGCGCCTGAGATTATCGTTAGCCTAGGGACCGAACGAGGTCTGAATCTGGCCCGATGCTGAGGTGTCATCATTTTTTACAGAATACTTATAAAGCAAAAACACTCCGTGATGCTAGAAATAAAGAACCTTTTGGCACGGTAGGTTCCTTTTATAATGGATGTTAGATAGCGGTACACTCACGACAGTCAGCACGCAACCCCTTGTACAAACCGAGCCGCTTTCTTGAACTCCGAATGAAATTTCCGTCATTGGGAGAGAATTTCTCACCACACAACTTCTTTTTTGTTTTAAACTTCAATCAATAAATCTCACCTTAGTAGTTTGTTATGTTGAATTCCAAGCCGAAAAATACCCAGACTTCATTTTAATGCTTGTGAACTTGAAAGCGTCTTGCATGTTTGGGTCACCGGTTTGAAGCCTTTGTATGACTTGAAACAATGATTACATAAAAAGCTGACAAGGCCATCATGTACGTACGCACCAAGCCTTCTGGGTGACCCCTGGACATCTTGTGATTGTTACAGTTTCCTCCGTAATTTGCCATTTTTTTTATAAAATGTCGCCTTTTTTTTGCAAAGTACTCTTTCAATCCTAAATGAACTCATCCGTCCGTCACTAAAGGCCATATACGAAATATAGATAAAAAAAACTTGTATAAGGAACACTCTCGGGACTAAGCCTATGCTACATACTAACATACTTCATAATGTTTATGTAAGCCTAAAACTATAACTGTGTGCCGGATGATGGGATGAGAGAAAGTGCTAAATGGCACTTCGTTTGTAAAATTTATTAAAGGAACAGGGGTGTAACTATTTCGAACAACCGTCAAAAGCACTAAACGTCATTTCGTCGACAATGAAAATCCGTCAGAACCACTAACCGTTCAGAATGTCGACAGTCATAACATCGACAGTCACAATAGCCACCCGTCAGAACATCGGTAGTCATGACATCTGCACGTCAGTTCATCGACAGACAAAATGACTACCCGGCAGAACGTTGACAGTCATAACACCGACACGTCAGTTCCTCGACAGTCACAATAGCTACCCGTCAGAACGTCGGTAGTCATAGCATCGATAGGTCAGTTCATCGACATTCACAATCGCTACCCGTCAGAACGTTGACAGTCATAACATCTGAAATAAAATTAGATGTTATGACGGGTCGATGTTATGACTCGACGTTCTGACGGATTTTCGTTATGAAATTTTTTTTAGATGTCATGACGTGTCGATGTTATTACTGTCGACGTTCTGACGGTTAGTGGTTCTGACGAATTTTCGTTATGTAAAAAATTGTGTAAGTTTGTATAATAGTAATAAGTATATAACAGTTTAGAAACAAATTTCGGGAAAATATTTGCACGTCAGGGGTGGGGTGGGAGTAAAGCATAGCATTTACTAAATACATAAGCTAACCTATGTACCTTTTCCCCCCTAAACCCCCAAAAAACTAAAGTTTTAAAATTTTAGGTGTTATGAAATTTTTTTTAGATGTTATGACATGTTGATGTTATGACTGTCGACGTTCAGACGATTAGTGGTTCTGACGGATTTTCGTTACGAAATTTTTTCAGATGTTATGATGTGTCTATGTTATGACTGTCTACGTTCTGACGGATTTTTGTTATGAAATTTTTTTTTAGATGTCATGACGTGTCAATGTTATGACTGTCGACGTTCTGAAGGTTAGCGATTGTGACTGTCGATGAACTGACGTGTCGATGTTGTGACGGTTAGTGGTTCTGACGGATTTTTTGTCGATTTTATGACGGATTTTGTCGACGTCCTGACAGTGCTTCTTACGGTTAGATATTATGACGCCTTCCCGAAAGAACATACACCTGCACAGGAAACAGTATTGGGGGGGGGGAGGCATAAAATTGAGAAAGCACATAAAATAGCCGAATAAGAAGGAAAATGCTCGAAAATGTTAGGGAAGTAATAAAAATCTCAAGATTCCAGGAAGGACATGAGCCCAAAGCCCCCTTCCTACGCATATGCACGCCAAATAATGTGCTGGGCAGACTTGGAAAATTTGGCCAGATTGCCAACAATTCCACTTTCGGCGTTTCAATTCCCCGGTGAAAAAACTTCTCAACCCCCCTCCCCCATAATGTTTGGACTTTAAGAAACTATGGCCAAACCAGCAGAGTTACCATCTGCTGAAATATTAGTTTGACCTAAATCATCAAGAAGCTGTCCATCCCATTCGTTCATTCACCCTCCCTTGTCCTATTTAGGGGAGAACAATGCGAGGACTTGTTGAAAGTAAGAAATTATTAGAGAGGGAGACAAAGTTGCAAAAAATGGTACACGAAGTTGCAAAAAATGGAAAAAATCGTGGGAGGGGGTTCATGCTCCTCTGCGCACAGGTTTGATCGAGAAGGTAGGGTCAGAAACGGAAACTGTATATGCCAGTGGCACGCTCTGAATAAATTATTGAATAATTATACACTATAAAACATTAGCTGCATTTATCAAAAACAGGTGTCCTTTGTTGAAAAGGATACCTGTTCTATACGTTGTAAATAAAATAATAAATTGGTGGCATTCTTAATTACTTGTTTCTCACTTTTCAGGTTAGCAAAAGAGTGGATGACCTTTTTGAAGATTTACGAGATGGACACAAACTTATTTCGTTACTGGAAGTTCTCTCACGTGAAAGACTTGTAAGTTTAGTTGACTGGCTTTAGGCTATATTGAAACTGGATTTTTTTTGTTTCAAACTTATATTTGCTATAATCAGGTTCTATGATAAGAGTGAAAATTCTAAAAAAAGAAAACTGATGGAATACTTTTTAAGCAGTATATTTTATTATATATGTAATATATAGAGATGGTACTTTGGTTGGATTAAGTTAGGTTAGGTATTTAATATAATGTGTTTTGTGTGGCCCCTTACCATAATTGTTGGTTGAATTTTTCATAATTTTGTTACTAAAGTATTGTATTTGCATCATATTTATAATACACAAGACGGCTATTAAACATATACCAGGACAACATATACGAGGGCAATTCAGAAACTAACCTCCGGTTGATTGAAAAAAATACACCAAGTTAAGTAAAAATATTTTAATATATACATCTTACAACTACATCTTTGCACTATTTTTCGACATAGTCTCCATAACGATTGAGGCACTTATCGTATCTCTTCACAAGCTTTGACATTGCTTCTGCATAAAAATCACCCGCTTGTGCCTTGAGCCAGCCTGTGACCGTATCTTCGAGCTCTTCGTCGTCATCAAACCGCTGGGACCCGAGCCATTTCTTCATATGCATGAAGAGGTGATAATCGCTTGGCGCCAGATCTGGGCTGTAAGGTGGATGGTTGAAAACGTCCCACTTAAAGGACTCAAGAAGGGCTAATGTTCTGCAAGCAACGTGAGGACAGGCGTTATCGTGAAAAAAAAAACGATACCAGAAGTCAGCATACCATGGCTTTTGTTCTGTATATCCCTTTGTAATGTTTTTAGTGTTTCACAGTACGTCTTGATTAATGGTCGTCCCACGTTCCATGAATTCAACCAACAACACCCCTTTGACATCCCAAAACACCGTTGCCATGAGTTTTCTGGCAGAAAAATCTTGCCGGGCTTTTTTTGGTTTGGTAGGCGAATCTGAATGTGCCCACATCTTTGACTGTTCTTTTGTCTCAGGGTTCACGTACTTAATCCAGGTTTCGTCACCGGTCACGATTCTGTTTAACAATGGTTCTCCTTCGTCCTCATAACGTGACAGAAAGTCTAATGCAGAGGCCATTCTTTGAGTTTTGTGGTGGTCGGTAAGAATTTTGGGTACCCATCGTGCACAGAACTTACGGTAACCCAATCTTGCTGTCACTATCTCGTACAAAAGAGTCTTAGAAATCTGTGGAAAATCAGTAGAAAACTCCGCCATTGTGAAACGTCGATTTTCACGAACTTTTGCATCAACTGTCTGAACGAGTTCGTCAGTCACCAAGGATTGTTTACCAATCCTCTCTTCATCATGAACGTTTTCTCGTCCACTTTTAAATAAACGTACCCATTCACGGACAACTCCTTCACTCATAACTTTTGGTCTGTACACGGCACAAAGCTCACGATGAATAGCTGCTGTAGAGTATCCTTTGGCTGTAAAAAACCTTATAAGAGCACGCACTTCACATTTGGCGGGATTTTCTATTGCAGCACACATTTCAAACTACCACAATAACTAAACTAGCGCAGGTACGATGTTCACTCGACTACGGCTTGATGCCGATGTAAAGTTCTACTGTCACCACTCTGTAAACCTCTCTTTAGTTCTTTGTTTATGCCCTTCTATGTTGGCAGATGTAATGGTTTACGTAAATTCCAAAGATAGACGATAAACGTTGGTACATGGTCTTTATTAAATAACGTGAGAATACACATAGAGAAAATAAGGTAGCACAAGAACAACTAACTACGACGAAGGCGAGAGATGGACTGCTCTTTAGAAATGAGCGAAGAATGTAACTTTCCTGGAACGGAAGTTCTAGCCCTGGGAACGACCCCTTTCCCACGACTAGCTTTTAGTCCCAGGAACTCCCCCCCTGGACCGCTATCGTTGACGCATAAATGCCCAACTAACTAAGAAAGGAGATACCCGGAAATGCTTCTCGAATTGATGTTAAATACTTTACAGATTCTCCCTCCCCCCTGTTTTAAGTTAAATTTCCCAAATTTGGCTTATCCCCTTCTCATTAAACCCTCAAAAGACTGATAAAAAAAGACATCGAAATGTTACGAGGTATTGAACTTTTTTCTATTCAAAGCGCCTTCTTGAGAAACACTTTCTTTTAAATGAACATTTTGAAATAGGCTGTTACACAATGCCTAATATGGATTTCCTCGCGATAGCTTCTACATACTAACTTCAAATTTCGTACAACTGAAAGTCTCCGGTTGATTTCTACCTTCACTTAGCCATTTTACGTTTGGTGGTTTATTTTACCTGATTTTATACAGTCGACGTGTGATCTTTGGAATTTACGTAAACCATTACATCTGCCAACATAGAAGGGCATAAACAAAGAACTAAAGAGAGGTTTACAGAGTGGTGACAGTAGAACTTTACACCGACTGACCTGCTGAGCGCGTGAATGCACAGATGGCGCGCTACTCCCCCCACTACACGCACTGTGACCAACATATAATACCAGAACGGCTATTAAACATATAATCAAAGTATTCAATTAGTTGTCTTTTACAATTTACTGTCTTTTATATTTACTTGTTATTCTCTTCATTATATGTGTGATGGAAAAACAGTGTGGTCGTCGTCAATATTTGCTTTGTATATATTGTCGTTCTTCTAAACGGTAAGGCCAAACCCTCGGTCTGATCGCTCTTCACCCCAACCTCTTCGGGCGTTTGAGGGAAAAGCAATCCTTTGGCTTTGACAACTCTGAATTCTATGCTTCAGAGATACACCTATGTATTGTAATTAGCCTTCAGACCTAATAACAAGTCAAATTTAGATAAGAAAATAGACTATTACAAAAACCATTAGTGAGATAAGTACCTAGGCGTTGCCGTTGAAATTAATTAACTCTTATGTTTAAACATAAGGGTTATGGGATCTATGCCTTATCCTTATTTTCATGGAGATTTTTTCGATGATCCTGAATTGGGTCTTATTACACCTTGGTAGGGTTGCGCGCACGTTCATGCCTTTGAATATTTTAAAGTCAGATCCGGGTCACATTACTTGAATTTACTCAATTCCCATTCAAATGCAGAAAGACATTAGGATTGCTGCGTTTCCACTTTTCTTTTCAAAAATATGTAATTTTACATCGATTTTGGGTAGAAATTGGTTGATGGGTATAATGATTTGGTATAATTTTAGTAGGACTGTTTTTATCGTATATTACGTTTTTGGAAAGTGTTCCAGTGATTTTCGAATCGATTACCACATTCTAAAAGTTGAAGGAGCAGGTCGAGAGAATCCAGATATGAACGCGGAAGGAAAAGTGAAATTTTGTTGATCAATTTTGATCAAAGTTGATGAAAAAATTACCTCAGGAATGATATAAAAGTACCATTCTCTGGGGTTCCAAGTTTAGATGTCTTCTTTATTTCTCGGGAGATCGATTGGAAATTCGGCAGATCTCTCAGAAAATCGGTAGAAGTGGAAACCCTGATTGGTTACGGTGGAAACCCTGATATGTTTGAGGAATTATTGCCAAATGAAGCTATTTATTGTGTAAAGGACAGGTTGGATTTCTGGGTACTTGTGCATTATATGGGCCTTTCTAAAAAGTCAAGTTCGGTTAATACTAATAAAATAAAAAAGGATGAATATATAATAGTTTATAAACAAATTTGGGCTATATATTTGCACATTAGGGGGGGGGGGGGGTAAAGCAGATTAATAATCAAATACGTAACCTAACCAAGGTACCCTTCCCCCCTAAACCCCAAAAAACAACAGTTTAAATATCGCAACGCAATGAAAACCATGCTATGCATTGCATTACTCTATAGTGGTCTCTTGAATTAACCCGCAAAAACGGGTTTTTCGTGACTGGTTTCCTTGTAAAGGCCCATATAGTGCCCAAGTAGGCCTACCGATTTCTGCTTAGGTATTTGCTGTCAATTTTTGGTTATTGGGGGAGTGGAGGAAGTGGCACTCAGAAAAAGAAAAAAGGTGAAATATGCGGTTTTACCGAGCTGATAGTAAAGTAATTGTAATTCAAGACAAAAGAGCAGCATTCCTGCTGCTCTTTACTCTCAGAAATGTGTAGCATTCCAATTACATTACTAATAGTAAAGTAATCAAACAGTTCGTGGTAACGAACTGTAAGCAAGGAGCGGACCCGGCTCAATGGTAACTGAAACTCTAAAAAACGGAATTTTGAAACTCTAAAAAACGGAATTTCATCAAGTTTAATCTTACCTATCAAAAGTTACGCGCCTGAAAAAATTTGGCTGATTTTCGAAAAAAGGGGGAAAGACCCCCTAAAAGTTATAGAACCTTAATGAAAATCACACCATCATATTCAGCGTATCAGAGAACCCTACTGTAGAGGTTTCAAGCTCCTATCTACAAAAATGTGGAATTTTCCATTTTTTGCCAGAAGAAAAATAACGGATGCGTGTTTATTTGTTTTTTTTTGTTTTGTTTTTTTCTTTTCCCCAGGGGTGATCGTATCGACCCAGTGGTCCTAGAATTTAGCGGGAGGACCTTTTCGAACGGAAATTAAAAGTTCTAGTGCTCTTTGTAAGTGACCAAAAAAAAATGGAAGACACCGAGGCCCCCTCCCACGCTCATTTCTTTCCCAAAGTCACCCGATCAAAATTTTGAGATAGCCATTTTGTTCAGCATGGTTGAAAATATTATAACTATGTCTTTTAGGATGACTCGATCCTCCAAAGTCCCCGGGGGGAGGGCTGAAAGTTATGAACTTTACCCAATGTTAACATAGTATTGGTTATTGGGAAGTATACAGACGTTTTCAGGGGGAATTTTTTCTGGTAGTGGGGGTGGGGGTCGGTCGGGGGTTATATGGGAGGATCTTTTCATGAAGGAAGTTTTACTGGGGGAAGGGACATTGCTATGAAGGGGGCACCAGATTTTCCAGCAGTATTTAAAAAAAAGATCAGAAATTAAATATAAAAAAACAAGTTTTCCAACTGAAAATAAGGAATAACATAAAAACTTAAAACGAACAGAAAAGATTACGAGTATGATTGGGTTAACCCCCTAGTCAATACCTCCCTCTTTAAGCAAAAGATTTTTTAGTACTTTCATAAGAGCTATTTATTCTAAGTAACGGCTTTTGTGATTAAGGGTAATTTTTAAAAAATTGGAACAAAATTCAAACTTTTGCTTAAAGAGTGAGGTATTGACTAGGGGGCGAGCCCCCTAATATACGTATTAAAAATATATGAACATAGAAGTTCGTTACGTAAGTTACTTCGTAAGTTACATATATTTATTACTAATTAAAACGTTCGTAAATAAAATTAAACTAGTTTCGAAAAAGGCATTTAACCGAAAAAAAGTAAAATTAATCTGCGAATATTGTTTTAATTATTCGGCTTTTTTGATTAAGGGGTCATTTTTGAAGAATTAGAAAAAAATTCGAACTTTAGCTTAAAAAGGAACGTACTGACTAGGGGATGAACCCCCTAATATACGTATTAAAAATATATGAATATTTGTTCATTTGTTTCCTCTTTAGAACATTAGGAACTTGTTGCTTTTTGTGTTTTGCATAATTGTAATTCCTTGTTTTTGCAAATATTCTTCAGTTTTGTTGCCTTCTATGTCAAAAGGCACTTACCGCCATAATTTGGCAAAGTCCGTGTCCACATTAAAACGATTAGTTTTATAGTTGTGCCATACCCATGTAGTATCATGTAGTATCCAAATACACATGATGGCGTATATATTTTTCATGATTGCTGTTTTTATAAATTGAACAGAAATTATTCCGTATATGAAAGGGGCTGTCCCCTCCTCAACGCCTCGCTCTTTACGCTAAAGTTTTTTTGTTTAAAAACAAGGGCAACTAGGTCCCCTCCCACGCTCATTTTTTTCTCAAAATCACAAAATTAAAATTTTGAGATAGCCATTTTGTTCAGCATAGTCGAAAATCTAATAAAATATGTCTTTTAGGATGACTTAATCCCCCACAGTTCCCAGGGAAAGGGCTGCAAGTTATGAACTTTGCCCATTGCTTACACAATGTATTGGTTATTGGGAAGTATACAGACATTTTCAGGAAGAATTTTTTCTGGTGGGGGTGGGGCTGGAGGAGGGGGTTACTCGGGAGAATCTTTCCGTGGAGGATGTTTCTTTGGGGTAAGGGACATTTCTATGAAGGGGGCGCCGGATTTTCAAGTATTATTTAAAAAACGATCAGAAATTAGATTAAAAAAATAAGTTTTTTCAAATGAAAGTAAGAAAGAACATTAGAACTTAAAACGAACAGAAATTATTACATATATGAGGTGGCTCTCCCCCAATTCAAAACCTCGCTCTTTATGCTACAGTTTTTTTTAATGTTTTAAAAAGAGGTTTGTGTATTAAATTTTTTTTAACTTTTAACTTAAGGAGAGTGATATTGACTAAGAGTAGAACCCCATTACATACTTAATAACATATACGTAATAAACAAAACAATGAAAAAAAAACAAGCGAGACGGCTCAATAGTAATCGAAACTTTTAAGAACAGAACTTTGATGTCAATAAATGTATCAAAAGAATAGGCTTATAATGTTGATTCTAAATATATAAATTTTATTAAGTTTAGTATTACTCATCAAAGGCTACGAGCCTGAGAAAATTTACCTTATAGTTTAAAGAGGGGGGAAACATCCCCTACAAGTGAAAGAATTTTAATAAAAATCACACCGTCAGATTCAGCGTATCAGAAA